>NW_027527932.1:4310130-4413130 GCF_008692635.1 Crocuta crocuta
CTTCCAAAAAAAAAAAAAAAAAAAAGAAGCAGATTACATTCATTTTAATAGTATATTCCATTTGTCCCCCAAATCCAAAATATTTTTATTTCAACACATAATCAATATAGAAAAAAATTATCAATGGGACACTTCACATTTTTTATGTACTAAGCCTTCAAATTCCAGGGTATATATTACACTTACAGCACATTTCAGTTTGGACCAGCCACATCTCATCTGCCTCACGATATTTGCCTGCCACATTGCATAGCACGGCTATAGACCATGAGGAAGACTGGCCTAGATTGCTTCAAGGTTCCTTTTCAATTAAAAATTTCTGAGGGTGCCTGGGTGACTCAGTTGGTTGAGGGACCGACACTTGATTTTGGCTTGGGTCATGATCCCAGGGTCGTGGGATGGGGCCCCATGTCAGGCTGTGCACTGAGAATGGAGCTTGCTTGGGATTCTCTCTCTCCCCCTCTGCCCCTCTCTCCTTGTACTCCTTCTCTGTCTCTCTAAAAACTAATTAAATTAATTAAAAAAAATAAAAATTTTAAGGTTTTAAGTCAGTAAGCACTCAGAAGTAAAGATACTGTTCAGGCACCAAAAAAAGTTATGAAAAAGTGGTGTAGGTAGGAGAAACTCTTCTGAAAATAACTTCAGCAAAAAAGAGAATGTATTGACTCATGTATGGACAAGTCATGAGGAGGGCTGGGTTGAGCATGACTCAATCCAGAACTGCTACATCTGTCTGTGTTCCTCTGTGTCCGGATACCTTTCTTTTTTCACAGCTCTGTTTTCCTTTCCGATAGGCCCTGTCCACACAGAAGTTGCCTGCATCTACAAATCTAAACCCTCCTGATTCAGCAGGCTTGGAAGGAAAAATTTATACAAGTTGAGAAGTGTACAGCTAAGTGTCAGGAATAAGCTTACATGAGTATCTGTGAACCAATCGCTGGGTCCAGAGGAAGGAATATGCCGACTGAAAATTTGGGGGAGTCGTGTTTTGCTCTGGAGCTGGAAGGTAGTAGAGTCAGCCCTGCTCTAACCCACCCTCACCATGCAGAGGGAAAGGGTGGATGTGCGGCTGTTTAACTACAAGGCAATTGAGGTGACTCTATCAAAAGTTACGAATATGGAAGCTGGCAGACAAAGACAGCTTCCTTACTGTAGAATGTGCTGTTACCCTCTGTGAGTTACCCTGAAACCTCAATGGGCCGTTCTTCTGCACACTGATTTCCATGATTCTTGGCTTGAGAGATTTCTCTGGCACCAAGACAGCCTCCTCAGACTCTGGGAAGGGCATCCTGGAATGCCAGGGATTGGATATTCCTAGGGAAGCATTCAACTTGAGAGGATGGGAACATAGATACAGAACTGAGGAGAAGGATCCCCAGGACATGAAACCCTGAGCTCATAGTAATAACTTGTTCAACAACCCAATCTTCACTAGCTTTTCTCATTCCTTTCTAACTGTGCTTTCTTGGGATCACCTCCTAACTCAGCTATCTGCACTTAAGTCTTGTTTCAGCATCTGGTTCAGGAAAACTAGAACATCACTCACCTATGGATTTTAAAGAGGATTTGAAATGTCCGTTATATCTAATCGGAAGCCAATTCTAAAGGCAATCTCTATTAGAAGATCAAAATGCAGAGGCTTTCAACCATGGATCTCATGAAGTTAGAGTACCTGGTTTCAAATCTTAGTTTTTTTTTTTTTTTTTTAACGTGTATTTATTTTGAGAGGGCAAGACAGAAAGTGAGCAGGGGAGGGTCAGAGAGAGAGGGAGACGCAGAATCTGAGGCGGGGCTCCAGGCTTCGATTTGTCAGCACAGAGCCTGACGTGGGGCTCCAAATCACCAACCGTGAGATCATGACCCAAGCTGAAGTCGGACGCTTAACCGACTGAGCCACCCAGGTGCCCCTCAAATCTCATTTCTACCATGTGTTATCTGGGTGACCTTGCACAATAGATTTCGCATTTTCCCTTACTTTCCTTGTTTGAAAAAAATGGAGATAATAATGGAATTGCTAAGCAGATTAAATGACTTAATATTTATAAAATATGTAAAGCACAGCCTGCATATAATAGTTATTAGATAATCATTTTTTTCTATTTTCCTCTATGCTATTCTAATCAATAACAATCATCAGCCTGAGACTGTGTCAACATGTCTTGTACCTGTTAGAGTGAGATAGAGAATCTACCTAGTTTAGTGCTGGGCCAAAGGTAAATCATCATTTAATAGCTGTTGATAATTACTCCGGCAATAAGACAAACCATGAAGATTCAAGTCACTTCCAAAGTAGTACCGACTAGTTTCTAAATAAATATTTTGATCTGACTTGGTCATCTTAGTCCATGCAGGTTGTTATAATAAAATACCAACATATGGGATAGCTAATAAACAACAAAAATTTGATTTCTTACAGTTCTTGGGGTTGGAAAGTTCAAGATCAAGGTACCAACATGGCTGGCTGAGGGCTCTCTTCCTGGTTTATTGTCAACACCTATGTACTCACATGGTGGATGGGGCTAAGAATCTTTCTGAAGCTTCTTTTATAACATACTCATCCTACTTATGAGGGCTCCACTCACATGGCTTAAGCACCCGCCAATGGCTCCACCACCTAATACCATCATCCTTGTGGGTTACGATTTCAACATGAAAATTTGGGAAGACACAAACATTCAGACCATAGCATTAGTGAAATTTAAACTGCATTTCCAAGTGCGTTGAGAAGGAGTTCTAGGTTAAGGGACTGAACTCTTTTTATAAACTGAATCTTCACTGATCTTCCTCTTTGTTTTTCATGTATTCCCAGAATGCAGGAGTTTCATGTTCACATGTAGGCATGGAAAGGTCTTCCAGAGCCCCACCTTGAAAGAATTACCTAGTAATTTAGGTTTTGTCCTGATGATTTACTCCATTAACAAGCATAATTGGATAATAATAATAATAATGACTGGGATAGAATTTGCTTCTTTCGTCCAGTGCACGGACACAAAAATCTCACAATTTGAAGGTTTGGATGGACTTACACAAGATTGTGAAATAAATAAACAAAATCTGCAAACTGATACTTTGAAACTCTAATACCTTTCCAAAACATACATTAAAAGATATATTTAGGTCTATATTACCTTTGGTTTATGTATTAACTAAGTATTCTCAATCAGCACAGCAAGGAACCAAATTTGGAGTCTCCTCCCCAATCACTGACCACAGGATCTTGGACAAGATGTTAATTTTATGTCATGGTTTCTTCATATATAATTAGAGATGATAAAGCCTACCTTCCATTATTTTTGAGACTATTACACAAGATAACACTTCAAAGGAAGCTGCCAGGCACAAAATATAAGCCCAGGAAGGAGACCTGTGATTCTTTTTATTATTAACAGTGGCTTTAAAATCCTTTATAGCCAAGCACTGTAACACAGTTTTCTATTTGTTTGGATTAGTTTAGCTTATTAATGAAAAGCTGTTGTGTATCCTGAAGATTTTAATTGTTCATGTTTTATTGTCCACAGGACTTCCTGATTATCTTTGCTACTGAGTAATAATTATGCACTGCAAATATTTGCTCAAATTTTATATGAGTCACTTTTAAATGAAAGAGGTATTTACATTGATCGATTTAAATACAGAGCACCACTTCCCCATAGTTGTTTTGCTATCAATTTCACTTTTAGTAAAATGTGAATGGCTGATACTGCACTAATTGCTTTAAACCATTATGAAATGACTATTTTAAACCATTAGCATGGCAGGATTTTTCAATCTGAGAAGGCATACCTCCTACTTCGACTTCTAGATGATACTTCTTTTAGGCTGACTGTGGTTAAGTTTCATGACAAATCTGGAAATATTCCTCTAATTATTATTTAAAGATTTTTTAATGTTTATTTATTTTTGGGAGAGGGAGAGAGACAGTGCAGAAGTGCGGAGGGGCAGAGAGAGAGGGAGACACAGGATCTGCTGCAGGCTCCCGACTCCCAGCTGTCAGCCCAGAGCTGGATGTGGGGCTCCAACTTACAGACTGTGAGATCATGACCTGAGCCGAAGCTGGATGCTCTACCAACTGAGCCATCCAGGCTATTTCTATTTAATTATTAAAACTGTTTTTGAAAATAATCTGTGTTTGGTTGCTATTGTTTTACACATTGAAAAGAGATCAGAGCTACCAGTGGAACAAGATTCCCAGACTCACTCAGTAACTAGCAACATTATCTACCTTATTGTTCAAATCAAAACTCTAAGCTCCATCTTATTTCTTCCTTTTTCTCACATGCCACTTGCTCTTGTCCTGCAAGAAATGCATAGGCATTTCTACCTCCATGGCCACCACTCAAGTCCAGTCACGATCTTCTTGGAATAGCTAACAAATTGATTTATTTTCGTCTATTTTTATTCTCCAATCCATTCTCTGAACAGCTCTGGAGTTGCTTTCTTAAATGTAGATCATATCACTTTCCTGGTTGAAATGCAGTAGTGTCTTGCCAGTGAATTATAACCCAACTAGAACTCAGTACCAGGTCTTCTCTGATTCCTGCCTACTTTGCTCATGTCATTCCCACCACTCGCTCACTTGCTCTCTAGACTCTGGCCATGTGCATCTTTCTGTCTCTTCTGGAATATTTCTAGCCTCTAATTGAGTTCATTTGTATCTCAGCTCACATGCCATTTCCCAAGAGACATCTTCTCTGGCTACTCTGCTGTATATTGACTAAACCAATTTGATCATTTATAATCATCAAGTCCTTTGGAGGTAAATATTTAGAGAAAGTCAAGACTCGAAGTTTTTCTATCCCACAATCTTACTATCAGAAAGCAAGCAAGTTTCAGTATAAACTCTGCCACACACAGGACAATATTTATTAGCCAATGTCACAAAACCTGTCCTGCAAGTTCCTTGAAGTCCCAGCTCACTCTTCCTTAGGGCATCTGAAAAGTTGGCACTTGGCTTGCCTGACCAATTTTTCCTAGTAGACTGAATATTTCCACAAGGAGGACCATGTCAGATTCCACTTTGGTTTATCTCCACCCTCTCATCCGCTAAGTTCCTAGCACAGAGCTTTGTATGGAAGCAGGCTTACTGAGTCTGTTATTCTGAATGAATGATATATTGCTTGTTTTCATTTATAAAAATACAAAAAATGACAAATTATGTTCTTTATGGAATTTGTACAAACTTTGGTCTTCTAAAAGGAGAGTGTAAATGTTTTTGAATTCATTCTTACTATTATGTGACTTATTTTTTCTTTTACATAATAATTAATCTTACCTAGGGCTAAAGATGACATGTCTGCCAACATCTGAATGACATTAAATTACCCTAAGTAAAGCATCAATAAAATTCGCTTTCTTGCTTCTAATATCTCCATAAGCCCAAGTCACAATGTTTGTTTTGATTAATTATTAAACATATCTCCGATTTTCTGTATAACGGTTTTTGTGCGAGATACGATTTCTAATTAAGCTTTCCATTTCTCTGATGAAATTGTATTTAAGTCTACCAAATGGCATAACTCACTTTTGCATTTAATAATAGATGTTTAACAGATTATTTGAAACCAGTAGGGCAGTAATAATTTATGAAACCGTGCAAACATGTCTGGGATAATCATGAATATCTGGGCCTTGTGAGACTTGATTCTGTTGTTTGGAAATGGTATGAAATTTGTGGTTTGAGACATAAATGTCTGTGATACCTGATTAACATACAGAATAAAATCCAATCATACACATACTATTAAGGAGAACGCTATGGTATAAGAAGATATGAACTTTAAATGCTTACATATCTTAGGTTGTTAAAACCCACAGATGCTATGTACAAGTGACAGACATTAGTATTCATTTACGTAAGACCACACATCTGTAAGAACTGAGAACTGCTATCTCTAATCTGGATGTTTCCAAAACACGGATATATATGTAGTCAAAATATATGGTAGATTGCCTAAGTTCCAAGTAGGGTTTTATCAATGAACAGGTGAGGGCTTTATACCTTTAATCGTATTTCTGAAATTTTTGGTAGATGCTGTCCACGTGTCACAACAGATCAAAGAATTAAAAGTAAATATATGATAGAATATTATTTAGGCATAAAAAGGATTACAGGGCTGCTACATGCCACATGAGTGAATCTTGAAAACATGCTAAGTGAAAGAAGCCAGATCCACAAAAAAGCACATATCACATGATTTCATTTATATGAAATGACCAGAATAGGCCATTCTATGAAGACAGAAGGTAGCTTAGCTATTGCTTAGGTTTGGGGAGGAGGAAGGGCTAAGTGGTGATAGCTAGAGTCAAAGTTTCTTTCCAAGGTGAGGAGTGTGTTCTGAAACTGACTTTGGTGGTGATGGTTGCCATATCCGTGAATATACTGAAAACCACTGAACTGTATACTTCAAATGGACGGATTGTATGAGATGCGAATTATATTTCAGCAAAGCCTTTAAAAAAATGTATGCACATTTCAAAGACAGAGTACACTGTGCAGACATGAATAACAAGAATAACAAGAAAGACATAGTTCACCAGACAAGCACTTTCATCCCCAAGCGGTTTTAGTGACCAGGTATACTCTGTTCCCGAACACAAATGTCCCTGCCAGAGCCTGTTTAGTGTCGTGGACATGGCACTTCTTCCCCCACAACCACAAATCCTTTTCAGTATTTCGATGGTCTAATAAATGATCCCTTTCTGGAGCGTTGGATGAACTGTTGACTCAGCTTTCTGAGGATGGAATTAAATATAGAGACCAAAGGTGGTCTATAGGAGTAACTAACCTAAATATTAATGCTTCTAGATAGCACTTAGAGGTTGCCCAAAGTTTGGCACAGACAGAAACCATCTATTTCATATAAAAATGGATTTGCTAGGAAAGAATGACTCTGGGAAGAGTTTAGGGCAGGAGACATTAGCCATGATTTCTTTCCTCTTACTACTACCTAGGGAGCCCCAGCAAACAAGCAACAAAAAAGGAGTCAGATATACTTAGCATTTTTAAGTGCTGAAACCCTCCATTTTTTTAAACATCAAAAAGGTGGTTAAGAGATGTTTTCAAGGGTGAAAGAAACATCTTGAACTATTCATGCAATAATCCAATCTTTAAACTATTGGATAATTATTATTATTTTTAAAAATTTATTTCTGAGAGAGAGACAGAGACAGAGACAGAGACAGCGTGAGCAGGGGAGGGTCAGAGAGAGAGAGACAGAATCTGAAACAGGCTCCAGGCTCTGAGCTATTCCTCAGCACAGAGACCGATGCGGGGCTTGAACCCACAAACTGTGAGATCATGACCTGAGCTGAAGTCGGACGCTTAAGAGACTGAGCCACCCAGGCGCCCCTGGGTAATTAGTTGTTCTCTTTTACTTTCAAATACCGGAACTGTCAGTAAACCCCATCAACACACAAAAAAATTCACAGGCTTAAAACTCTGAAAGTTTTCCACTGACCTTCAGCCAAAGGGCTGTAAGGAAATTAGAGGCTTTCTTTCCAATGTCATATGAAGTGCAACAGAGTAGTTAAGACCATGAACTCTGGATTCCATCTGCCTGGGTTTGAGGTCAGCTTTGCTCATTACAAGCTGCGTGACCTTGGGAAAACTACTTAATTTCTCTGTATGTCTCAGTGTTTATATTTGTAAAATGAATAAGGTAATACCTTCTTCTTGGGTCCTTTTAAAGATTAAATGAGTTTCTATTTGCAAAGCACTCAGAGGAGCTCCAAACATACTAGGACCTTGTTAAATAAATGCAAATGTTAACACAGGAATAAAACAACAAAAAACCCCTCTTGTAACTGTACTTACATTTTTGGAGGAATATAATTGATAGTCACTGGAACTTATTTCAAGGTTTATCTTTTGACTTGCATTCTTACACTGTGCGAGCATATGTTACTGAGTTCGCCATCGTATTATCTGCTCTTGTCACTGGGCCATTTACTCTAAGCAGATGAAGCAGATATCTATACAGCCTTTTGAAGATAAAGATTCTACAGGATACCTTGTTGTCTAATGTTACTTCTCACCCTATTGAGTTTTAATTTATCTTTAGGCTGAATGTGTCTGATATGAAGGGCAGGGAACAGTGATGAATGCTGACGCGACTGGATGGATGCAGTGCAAACACCATGCGGATGATGAAAAGCCATTCTCAGAGAGCTCTGGTCCCCAGCTCCCCCATGGCGACGGCCTCCAAAGACGTTAAAGAATGAGACTCATCACCTATCAGATACGAAAGAGGACATCTTGACAGCGAGGATTCAAGACAATATGTATGTAAAATTACCACCGAAGAGAGATAGATAAAGGGAGTTTTAAAGATCTCTTCCAGGTTTAGAGATTTAGAATTTGTCTGCTAGTTATAAAAATAAGCTCCTTAAAAATATGTGTGTGTGTGTGTGTGTGTTCTTTAATAGTTAACATGAGTATATGGATCTGTTTACCAGCAAATAACTAATGCTTGAAACTAAAAAAGAGCCATAATTGAATATCCATTGTCACTGACCTCAGAACTGAGCAGTCTGCTAAAAGGGAATAACATGCAATAACTCTAGATTTAAGAGTGCTTCCAGGCGCACCTGCATGGCGCAGTGGGTTAAGCATCCGACCCTTGATTTCAGCTCAGGTCATGATCTCTCAGTTCGTGGGTTCAAGCCTCACATCTGCACTGACAGTATGGAGGCTGCTTGGGATTCTCTCTCCTTCTCTCTCTGCCCCTCCCCTGCTCTCACTTGCTCTCTTGCTTGGTCTCTCTCTCTCTCTCTCTCAAAATAAATAAATAAACATTTAAAAAAAAAGAGTGCCTCCAAATGATCACGTGCATATTGTGAGATTCAGGAATATGTAATGATCTAAGAAAAACAACCATCATATCTCTCCCACTGTTCTGTACAAATCATGTGATGATTAAACACTATGTTAAAAATACACACAGTATTTAAAAACATTTTGGGAGGAAACACACATAATTCCACATTTGTTTCTTGCATCTTACTTCTTTTCCTTGGCTGCTTATTTAAATCATAAATTCCTTTCCATGTTTTATATACAAAATTTTATACAAAATTGTCGTAGTTATTGTGACCTAATAGTCATGTTAATGTGCTGTAAATTGTCATACTGTATTCAACAAGATATGTTTAGACATACTCAGGTTTGTACTATAAATAACAGTGAAAAGAACATCATGCAGGTAGGTCTTTGTTGCTGTTCAATTATCATCTTAGGAGAAATTCCACCGAGTGGACTTACCGGGCCAAAGAGTAGACATTTTAAGGAGCGTTGCAAGAAAGAATGCCTTTACCAACAAGTAAGTAACAATTTACTTCTATGCTATGTGTTCTTGTTTTTAAAAGTTGTTAAATTAGTGTGAATTCAATTTGCACATTTCAAGTTACCGTTGAAATAATCCTATTTTACACCTTCATTTACAATTCTGTGATTACATCTGTTTATATTCTTCATTGATTTAATGATTAAATTTCATTGTTTTTATTATTCACTTAAATGACTTCATCACGTGTTATTGATAATGACCCTTTGCTATCATACAAATGACTTTTAGTTACTTTTTTCATTTAGTTTTGTAAGATCTCATGTTCAGAGTTTGGTAATTAAATGAGGAAATTATAAGACTGTAGAATGAGATTAAATGGCCATAGAGATCCTTTCAACCAGAAATATTTTATCCATATTCTCCACTGGAAAAAGGAAATGCTGTATTTTGGATTGTGGTATTTAATTTGGCATATATGTGTCTTCTTTAAGTCTGTGGTGTTAAATTTCCAGATTGGAAGTCTGTTCTGAAAAATACATATAGTGTAGTACCTAGAATTTAACAGGACATAATTTTAAATTTTCTCCAGAAACTGTTTCGATGTTCTCTTTAATGGGAGCAAAGCAACTAGACTTGGCCAAACCAGGGAAATCCCTCTCAAAATAAAGAAGACGTGGGTGGATGTGGAAGAACAAATTCAAAAGAAGAGTTATGGTCCCGGAGTGGAATGACTTTCCTTTTCCTGCACCAATCCAAACAAATAGCATCTGAATCAGAAAGAATTTGGAAGCGTGTTCTTCAGATATGTTTTCTTTAGCAAGCGGTATGAAAAAAAATCAAGGCATAGCCTCAGTAAATTACATCTAGTGGTTAAAAATTATGCACTTTGTGTTTTGTAAAACTAAAATCCAGAAAATTTATACAATTTACTCAACAGCTCTGAGTCAGGCTCAGTCCTAGGCATTAGAGATGTGGGGTAAATACGGAGTCAAAGTTACAGCCTCTGAGAACTTGCCACTTCAATCATTGTTTCACTGTGGTAATTCTGAAACTTTTTATGAAAATATGAAATTGATTCAGTCATCCAAATGCTCCTGAGAGGCATAGGTAGGAGAGTACGCTAGTAGGCCAGAATGAGGAAAATAAATACGCATTAACTGAACGTTCAGTCCTCTGTGTAAGAATTTATGATTAAGTGTCCTATGAAGGTCATAGAGTGTCCTATGAAGATCATAAAGTGACATTTTTCCTGCAGGGAATGGATTTCAGGTGTGGGATTAAAGAACTGAAAGTTCAATAGTGACAGCACACCAGGATGGATCCCTTAGTCTTTGAAGAAGGACCAGCCCAGAGAGGAGAGGGACAGGCTGGGACGATTACAGTAAAGGCATCGTCAGTATCAGCAATACAAAGCTAACATTTACTGAGTGCTTCCGCGTCGTGCACTGTGCAGGACATTTTGGGGACAGCCCCGCATTTCCCAGATGAAGCTCACTCTGGCTTCTGCATTTTGTTAGCACATTCGTTCATTCTTGCACTGTTTGATCAGTGGATCCTTCCTTCTGTGTTTACTCACTTCCGGCTTTGGAATCTCCCGTTTGTTGGTCATTTATTCATTCATCAAATATTTCTGTGCTATCAATCAGCTATCACTGTGACTGCAGAAGTGAGCAAGTAAAAAAACGGCAGAACTCCAAGCCTTTACGGGGGTTTCATTCTGGTAGACAGACCAGAGACTCAATGATTATAAAACTGTGCTGTCACAGCAAGCCATCAAGTACAGCCCGGGGGCGGGGTGTGTGTGTGTGTGAGTGAGTGGGGCAAGTCTAGGAAATGTTCTCAGGGACACATGAACACAGTTATTTAGTACAACACTGCACTTAGTAGTTACATAATATATAATTATGAAGCATAATTGATGTACTATGTACTATATATTATGTTAGCTGTATTATCTCTATGTTCTATACATCCAACATCATTATATTTGGATGAGGTAAATAGTTCAAATAAACATGAACCAGTGATGTGCTGGTACGGAAATAACTCCGAAATATATAATAAGTTGAAAAAAGAAGAGTGGATGTCATATGCTGTCTTTTGTGGGGGGCAAATACAAATAAAAAGTCAGTTTCTTGAATTTCATACAGACACCCTGGGATAACACTAAAAATCAAAACAAGACTCGTAGCCGATTGGGGAGCAGAGCTGGGGAAACCAGGCAGAGGGGCACACAAGGGAGAGGGAGTATTTTCACTGTACACATTTTTATGTTTGTGTACTAAGCGAATGTATTATCTATTTTAAAAATTAACATATCCTGAAACTTTTGGGGGACGGTGTCTACTAGTGGACTGTGGCCAGGTGGCTGGAGAGCTGAGCGTGGGGTGGGAGGCAGAGGGGCAGGGTGGGGAGCCATTGCAAGCACAGTGTTGCACACGGGGAGGCGTGGTGTGCTTGTACCCTGTCACGTCTGTGACGATGACAGGGTAGTGTTGGGAGATGGGGGTGGCGGGAATCAGACAGGGGGCAGGTCATGAGGTCCTCATGTGACGGGGTGTGAATTCAGATTCCATCTCGAGGGTGGGAATCTTTGGCTGGTGATCAGAAGGGAAATGAGTGATCAGAATGGCACTTTGTAATCATCTCCCCAGGACCAAGTACACGTGTGATGGTGGGCGGGGCAGAACTGGGCCCGGGAAGACTATCTAGGAGGTTATTGGCCATCTTTCTGGTAGAAATGATGAGCACATGAACCGAGGACAGGGGAAGTGCTCACGGACAAGAGAGACTAGTATCATTCCACAGCTTGATCCTGGCTACAGCCCTTGATTTTTCATCTCCTCCATGGATTAGATATTGCTCCGCCCTTCATACTATTCACAGTCGTTCTTTGGATTCCACTCTGAAGTTCAACTTGGTGTTGCCGGCAATTTGCAGGAGCCCTGCCATACTGGTCTCTGTAAGATTAAGGCGACAGGAATCTCCTCTCTGCCTTCCACTCTCCTTCTTCCCCTCAACCTGGGTGCCGGTGAGGGGAGCCCGAGACAGTTTGCTGCTATGCAGAGACAGTGGCGCTGGCAAGGCCAGAGACCAGAGCCCCCATGCTGGGGCCAGTCGGGCTAGACACATGGTCCCAGAGGGCACGTCAGGCCATTGCCTTCTTTCTGAATTCTGCTATTTTTTGTTTGTTTCTGTCAAGCCTATACATAGCTCCTGCAGGTATTTGCCTGGGATTTCATTTTGTTCCAGTTCCGAGCTCTGCCCTTACGGGGGACAACTGTCTAGACAGCATTCATCAGCAGAGCAGAGCGGTATCCATGAGTAAATCATTCAAATAGTTCCCTTTCACGTGCCAGAGAGATGCTGCCTTCAGACTCCAACATGGCTTCTCCATTATCCTGCCTACTTCCACTGGCCTCTCCCTGCATCCTTCTAGATCTTTCTGTGCCTCTAGAACTTACAGGGGTACCCCTGGTGCAGCAGGGCCTCCAGGACATTGTCCCATCTCAAAGCCCTTTGTCTAATTGCCAAGATGTCGCCCATGTAGCACAGGCTGTTAAATATTGTGACCATCACCCCCTTTTTTTCAGGAATAAGGCTGACATCTCAGCACATGCTAGGCAACCATTACAGGAAGTATTTCCATATCGTCACACGATATGATAAAAATTGTAATTCTAATAATTATAAACATATGTATATGAAATATGTGGAAAGCATAAAAACCCACATAACCACACAATAATACACAATTTGACAGTGGTGAAACAATCTCAGGGTATATTCTATTTTAATATAAAAAGATAAAATACTGGAACACTGTCTCCTGGGTATATTACACAAGAAAAGTCAGAGATCAGCAACTAATCCTTTTGAGCTAGAATGCTGAATAGTAGAATCGGGAATATACATGCAGGTGGGCGGCTTTGAATGGTCACTAAACAAGTATGTCAAGGAATTAATTCATAACTGACAAGTCCTTTTAGGTGGTGACATACATTTTGTTTAGTATTTCTCCTTAGTGTATGTTTTTCTGTGTCAGTTCAGCCCCTTACCAAATAAATACCTTCACCTTGCTATTCATTTGAATTGGAGTAACCATGGAGAAATGACTTTTTGATTCCACAGTATTCTACTGCATTATAAAAATGTGAACATCATGCTATCATTCCACAAAATATGTTAGCAATGTGCTCTGAATAATTTTTTAAAAGGAGGTAGATCTGTCCAGAGATGAAAGATTCTAGAAAAATGTTTCAAAATTTAAAAAAAGAATAAGAACCTTTAGAATCTAGCATATAATAATATAGTACTCTTTTACCTTAACATAGACTGAAAAGTTTTAAGAGAAAATTTGCCTCTCTCTCTATTTTTTTTAAAAGCTAAGATTTAAACATATATTTTGTCGGTTTTATATGTGACTGCTAAGAAATTAAAGAACAGATTTAGGAAACAACTGATAAACATCTATTGACAAATGGCAATATCTAGAAACCAAGAATAATCAAATTCCCTGGTACATCTCTGAGAGAGACTCCTTAGTGTTAAAGCACAACCTCTTTTTTTTTTTTTTTTAATTCAGTGCAGAATTTGCTTTCATTGGACTAGATGAAATCTTTGATTTTTTTATCCTAATCTTTAGTCTTTCTAGAAAATTATATTTCAAATGTGCTCTAAAACACTATTTTAAAACTTGACATATGTGGGTTAAAGAACAATAATCCATAGGTTATACAAGTGAGGTAAGACCACTACATTGGTGTTCTCAAATGAGCCATGGCTCCTGGTATGCTCACTTTTTTAGAGCCACCTCCTACATTTGGCTTGGGCTTGGTCATATGACTTGTTGTAGTCAATGGAATAATAGGAAGAATTATCCAAGTAGAAGCTGGATAAATGATTACATGTTGGGCTTCTCTTGGAATCTTGCTACCTTGCTATAGGAAAGCCTGTTGAGTTTCTGCAAAAAGGCAAGCCATATGGAGAAGAATGTGGCCCAACCGCCAGCCCTAGATGTGTGAATGAGGCCTTCTTGGTTATTCCAGCCCCAGCAAAGGCTGTGGTTGAAAGGTTCATATGAGTGACCCTGGCCAATATCACGTAGAGCAGAAGAACCGCCCAGTGGAATCCTGCCCCAATTACTGACCCACAGAAGTCTAAGCAATGCATTTATATGGCTCTAAGTAATTCCATGTTGGGGTGGTTTGTTACACAGCAGTAGATAAGAGATACACTACATGATAGCATGGAGCTCTCAACCTTCTTTCTAGAAATAATTCCAAGGTATATTCTTCACTAACATACATCTCTTATATTTCTGTTGGTTGTTTGTTTACTTATTTTGTTGTTGTTGTCTATTTATTTACTGTTGAGTCTATGTTTTATTCTGATTCTAGCTCAACCAGTTGGACAGAAGGACCGAGTTGGATAGTTGCTTTATATGAAAATGGCTTCATTGTCTATTGACTCAAACAACATGCCATGTTCTTGTTGGGTCTCAAAGGAACAGCATTGTTACTAATGGTATATATTTTAAGTTACTTCTACTCCACACTATAATCAAATTGTGGATGGGACAATCTGGTAGAAAAAAGTAACTTTAAGAGATTCCTGTAGGGGCGCCTGGGTGGCTTAGTCAGTTAAGCGTCCGACTTTCACTTAGGTCATGATCTCGCGGTTCGTGGGTTCGAGCCCCGCGTCGGGCTCTGTGCTGACTGCCAGCTCAGAGCCTGGAGCCTGTTTCAGTCTGTGACTCCCTCTCTCTCTGACCCTCCCCTGCTCACGCTGTCTCTCTCTCTCTCTCTCTCTCCTAGAAATAAATAAAACATTAAAAAAAAAAGAGATTCCTGTAGTCCGCTATTTCTTCTCTCTGCTCCTCTATATGGAATTATATCTTGACACTACATTTCAGGCACTAAAATGTGGAAGACTCTGAAGGGATTTGTTTTCTTAAAGAATGCTAATAATAATAATAATTATTTTTAACCTTTATTTTTGAGACAGAGCGAGACAGAGCACCAGCGGGGGCAGGACGCGAGGTAGGGTGGGGGAAAGGGGGGCGGCGGCAGGGACAGAGGGAGACACAGAATCGGAAGCAGCTCCAGGCTCTGAGCTGTCAGCACAGGGCCCGACGCGGGGCTCGAATCACAGACCATGAGATCATGACCTGAGCCAAAGTTGGATGCTCAACTGACTGAGCCCCCTGGCGCCCCTGGGAATAATTATTTGAAATATGAAGCTTACTAGACCGAGCAAGCCAGTGGTGTGTTTGCATCCTCCTTTCTCTGGAAAGAATGCTTTAGAGGTAGAAGTGGTAGCAGAAGTGTAAGCAGAAGACCCCGAAGTAGAGAATGGACAGAGCGCTGCTTCTGGGGGATGGTGATGTGCTATTTCACTGAATGGTGTGCATTGTATCTCAAGTTAGAAATTACAGGAACGGACTGTGTCTAAAACAGTGTCCGGGCACCAAAAGGAAAAGATGTAGCCTCATTAAGGACAGCCAATGTTAGCATAACTGCTGCTATTTCCACCATTTAGAGGATGTTCTCCACGTGCTTCTTTAAGGCGTTATCTGCCAGACGGGTGTGGACAGAAGGTTTACATACAAAATGCCCATAAAGGAAAGTCTTGATCAGACGGCGATTCGAATGTGCTACTTACAGAGAGCAGTATCTGGACGGCGCTGTGGATGACCTCTAGGTACTGGAAGTCGACAATGCAGCCTGTGACAGAGACGTACGTGTAGTCGTCCATCGCGCCGTGGGCTGACGCAGGCAGCACCCTCCGCACACAGCCAGGCCCGTGCTCCCGCCACCACGACCGGTGTACAGAGATGTTGAACGTCATCAGGTCCGTGTCCTGGGGGGCAGGAGACATGAGAACAAAAGGGACAATCCTGTCTTACCACATCTTTGATTTGCACCTGAGGAAGAATTCAAGATGAAGACAATTGTTGAGACGACTTAGACTTCAAGGGCATCGTGGGGAGGAGCACTGGGTGTTATATGGAAACCAACTTGACAATAAACTATTAAAAAAAAAAGATTTCAAGTGCAAAAGAACACAAGACAGAACCACAAATGTCTACGTACACCGTACGCCTAAACTACTGGCTTATAATTGTTTACCATAGACACAGTCCTTTGAAAAACACCATTTTAAGGTAAGCACACCTCAAACATTGAGAGGCAAAATCCCCTACGTGTGTTCATTTAAAAATTATTTTGTTCCAAACAAATTATTTTATTCATTTTGAAACATTTGTCTGTGTTTTCTTGTTCATCACCATCGACATCACCTTTACTGATAACATTGATGAGTGCTTCTTAGCTTCCTAGCCATCGTTCTAAGCACTTTTCATGTTTTATATCCTTTAAGGTTCCTGTAGGTACTATTAGTAACCCAATTTATAGTCAGTGGAATAGGAGTCCCCCTCAATGGTGCCTGTGGATTTTACCTCCTTTGGGTTATCTGACTGGGCCCTGAATGCGATCTCGTCTATCCTTATGAGGCAGAGGCAGAGGGAGATCACACACAAGGCAGAAGAGAAGGCAGTGTGGACATGGAGAATTGGAGATCGGAGGGATGTGGCCACAAGCCCGGGAATGCTCCAGCCACTAGAAGCTGGAAGAGACAAGGGCCTCTTCTCCTCAAGGTGTCCAGAGGGAGCCTGGGCCTGTCAACATCTTGATTTCAGCCCAAGGAAACTGATTTCAGACTTGTGGCCTCCAGAACCGTGAGATTAAGCTTCTGTTGTTGAAGACATCATGTTGGTAGTAACTTGTTGTATAGTAGCCATAAGAAACTAACACAAGTAAGGAAAGGAAGTCGCAGAGAGGAAAAATAAATTGCCTAATTTAATGAATAAATTAAATAAACTGCCTATTTAATGACAGACCCACAACTGGATCCCCTGTTGTCTGTACTTGCAGCTCTGATGTGGTGAAAAGCCCACTTGCCTACTGTGCTCTCCCTCCCAAACCCTTAGAGTTCCCCATACCCTCAAGGGCACTGGGTCCTTCCTCCTCAATTGTTTCCAGAAAACACCACTGAGAGCCCGAGCAAAAGGACCGGAAAGCAATTCTTGGCATTTACATATCAAAATAGGCTTTCAGAGCTCTTAGCAGAGACAACAGCCCAAGTGTTTTTCCTCAAAAGACTGAACAACTAAGATCGGACTGTTCTTGGCATAAACCATAGACTGAAAAGCATAGGTGAGGAGCCAGGACCTTGATTCCCCCCAAACTTGACCTTCAAGTCCTAGCCTCTCCCTTTCTGCGTACTGAATGCTGTCTTTTCCCATCATACCTTCTACCTTGTGCGGGAGCGTAATCCTCAGTAAAAGCCTCGCCCAGAAATCCTGCTTGGCCTCTAGTTAATTTCAGTTGCTTGGTGAGCTCAAGGACTGTGGTTGGTAACAAAGTACTCGTGTAAGTAGCCTCAGACTAGATCACTATTAAAACGTTTGACAACTTCTTTTTCTTTTTGTGGGTTGTTGGTTTGTTACATGTATCATTCAGTTACCTTCACAGTTATAGCACTTTATTGATAACAAAACATTTACTTTTTTTTTTTTTTTTTTTTTTTTTGGTTCTTGGTTTGCTACATGTATCATTTGCAGTGCCCCCTGAAGGGAGGATATTATGGAAAAATAATTGCTTCAGCTAGTGAATTCAGTTTAACCAAGGCAATTTACCTGCAGGCAAACGGCACCCTGGCCGCTCCCTTTTCTGACCATCAGATTTAATCTCTCACAGTTAGTCCTGATCATAACCCAAAAAACTATTATTTTCCGTTTCAATAGAATTCATTAGGTTCAGGATGAACTGCATGATCTCAAAAGTCATAGCAATTTCTGCTCTTCAAGTATTCTTACCCAGTGGCCTTTTCTATCGCTGGACTCTACATTCCTTTCGCTATGATTTTGACTAAAATTTATATTACCCAAATAAAACAAAAGTGAATTTATGAACTCATGATACATATTTGTTACACTCATAAAATCGCTCTGTGTAGTTCTCACTTAATTTGTTGGCACTATAAATATTTATAAACTGTACCTTTTTTTTTGCAATGACTACATTAAAATGTGAATGAGAACGTCAATAGCATCAAATTATACTTAAAGCTTAAACCTCTAACTTAAATTTGGTATAAAATTTTATTGCAAGTTTGTGTCTGATTTCAATCCCCTTCAGTACCTAGATTTCAAACATCGCAAAAAACCTTAACACACAACTCAATTTCCTATATGAAGCACACCGAGGAAAGGCACAACAGAAAACTCTAACGAAGTTTTTTTATTAAACAAAAATAAATCTAGAAGATCATTTACTTTATTGAAGCTGTTTGTTACCACATCAAAGCCTGCAGTTTTGAAATACACGGGTGAAATGCTAAACCTGGATCAACAAAGTGATCGTTACACATAATTTCAAGGAGCTCAAATGTCATTTCTCTTTCACTTCTTGGAGTTAGAATAGTATGTGATGATTTAAGCACACCATGGTTTAAGAAAACTGGCGACTGATATCCTTATCATTTTCTTTAGAATTTAAAAGATTTCAACAATGATATTTATATTTCATTGCGAGTGTGTGTGATTACCAAGGGGCAGTCTGGAGGACAAAGAAGAAGAAAGCAAGGAGGGAGAAGAGAAACATGAAACCAAAGCAGAAATGCTTGGGATGCATAAGGACAGCTTGGAGAGAGAGAGAGAGAGAGAGAGAGAGAGAGCATGGCTAACAGAAAAGAGAATTTCAGGGAAGGTGGTAACACCATAGATTCAAAGCCTGATTAGAAAGAACCACTGAATTTGATGGCGGGTTTGGCAGGGGGTTTATAGAAAATGCAATGCCATGAGAGCACTGGGAGAGAAAAACTAGATTACAAGGAGTAGAGGGGACTGAGAAGAGAGGACTTGGTGTGTTTTTTCATGACGTTTGGGAGTCAACATAGTGAGAACATAGGATGCTGGCCTCACAGATGGGCAAGGAGAGCAAGAGTCTGTGCACGGAGGACCACGTGTTAGCTGTATCTGCTCACACCCACAAAGTTATGACTTAAAAGACCATTATTCCATAATACCTGCTTCCTCCTAATATCTATTTAAGCAAATACAAAATGTTTAAAAGTACTTTCATCTCTCTAGTATGAATTCAAAACTTGTTTCCATTTTCTTCAGGTACTTGAATTAAACAAAGAAGGAATTTCCAGAATTCTTTGAAATGTTGTTCGTTAACTGTGTAGGTGGACATGGCTGCCTACGTTCCTTTCACAGTAAGTGTAGCCACAGAGCTGGAATCAGCTCATGTCCTAAAAAAGCTCAATATTCACCTCTTTATAGTATACCACTATATTTTCTCTTATTAATCAAGGGGCTGGTCTCTCTCTTATTCTTCTGTGTACTTTTAATCATCTGCTTTTTTGGGCATGTGTCTAATCCAACTTTAGCTAGCCTCTCTACTTTTATTTATTTATTTATTTTAAATATTTTTATTTATTTCTAGGAGAGAGAGAGAGAGAGAGACAGCATGAGCAGGGGAGGGTCAGAGAGAGAGGGAGTCACAGACTGAAACAGGCTCCAGGCTCTGAGCTGGCAGTCAGCACAGAGCCCGAGGCAGGGCTCGAACCCACGAACCGTGAGATCATGACCTAAGCGAAAGTCAGAGCTTAACCGACTAAGCCACCCAGGCACCCCCTTTTTTTTGTTTTTTAATATTTTTATTTGCCTCTCTATTTTTAGAAATGGATGCTCAAGTGCTAATAATATGCTTTTTTTTAATGTTTCCTTAATTGTGGCTCAAAGAGTCACTGAATCCACTTTTGCATAGTTATCTCCCTTCTTTGTGTTTTTACTCTCTCTTATCATAAGCCAGTCCATTTGGAAATGAACATGCATTTAACAAAATAGATTTTACTCAACTTTAAAGAGTTAGCTTTGGGTTTACATTTATATAATAGAATTCATGTTGGTTGAAACTTCTTTTGAGATACCTGTTCATCTCAGAATATGAATTAGACAAGTTAAAACAATTTGCTTACATTTCAGTTCTTTTTCAACAAAGCACTAAATATTTCAGAGGGTACTGTGGACCCACAGAATAAAGGGCAAACACAGTGCTTGGTAGTGAGGTGTACGTGTTTGGAGCATGTAATACAAAGACTACGCACCAGTTCACATATATCAACAATCATATGTTGTTTTCCTTAAAGATAGGTTTAAAAGATATTCAGGCTTCCATGGGGAAGAGTCTGTCATTTGCTGTCACTTTCTTAAAGACTCCTTAGTGCAAGCCATGAACAAGTCATGCTCAGTCTGTGCTTTTGGTTCTCAATACAAAATACAGTCTGCATCTGTAAATACAGAGAACTAAGTGATGATTGTAGGGGGGTGGAGGTTGGGTAAAATGGGTAAAGGGAAGTGGGAGGTACAGACTCCCACTTTTGAATGAACGAGTCACAGGAATAAAGGACACAGCATAAGGAATATGGATGATATTGTGGGCACCTCGGTGGCTCAGATGATTAAGCATCCAACTCTTGATTTTGACTCAAGTCATGATCTCATGAGCCCCACGTCGGCCTCTGCATGGACAGTACAGAGCCTGCTTGGGATTCTCTCTCCCCCTCTCTCTGCTCCTCCCCCGTTGGCGTACACTCTCTATCTCTCTTTCTCTCTCAAAATAATGTTTCAAATAAACATTAAAAAACGATATTGTAATAGTGTTGTACGATGACAAGTCCTAGCTACATGTATGAACAGTGCATAATGTATAAGCAATTTAAAAAAATTGACGAGTCATGTTAAGAAATGTAGGAACCAATATGTAGGGTCAGTTATTGGGTGAAGTTGTAATAATTTGAACATCAGAACGAATAACGATTGAGGCCGACCAAACACACTGAATCAGTGAAAATCTGTGATTCCATAATGATCAGAAAAGAAAGGTAAAAAACCCTCATTGTTAATATTTAAAGCAGCTACTTAAGTAACACTTCTGTGGCTTCTGTTCAGTTTTGCTATGACTGCTCTAAAAAATGTTTTATAAATTATATAAACTATAAAAATAACCACACTTGAAAAAATGAGTAATTAAAGAGAAAGAATTAAGCATTTGTTTTGCCTTTTTTTCTGGTAGAAGTTCTAGATCAAATGAACCAAGTTGGTGAAATAAGGTTCTACACTACTTATGAGTGTCAGACAATATATACAGAAGGAATAAAAGAATTACAAAAACAATTTTTGCCCATTTTAACAAAATTGTTTGATTCTTGTAAGGATTAGCAGTTGGTTATTTAAAAAAATTAAGTAAATAATTAATCCACATAGTGACCAAGTATATAAGACAGATTTTCTTTTAGTATCAAGCAACACTTCCAGAATAATAGTAACTTTGGGAAAAAATGTATAGCATTAAATGTTTTAGTAGAAAAGAAGAAAGGCTAAAATTGAGTGAGCTAAGCATCCAGTTTAAAAGTTTTAGAAGAATAACAAGTTAAAACTAAAGATGTTAGATATAGATTTCATTAACAAATATTTGTTATGGGCCTACATTATTCTGGGATCTGGATTAATCCATGAACAAAACAGACAAAAATCCCTGTTATGTTGGAGCTAATATTCTCATATGGGAGGACAGACTATAAATATACAAAAATAAAGTACATTTCATGATTGAAGGTGAGAGCTATTTAAAAACAGTAGAGTAAGGACGTCAGAAATATACAATAGCAGAAATTAATTTAAAAATTAATTAAATTAAAAATTAATTAAAAATCAAAGATCGGATAGATAGCAAAACAAAGACCAAATTAGTACCTTTAAAACTACAATAAAATTAACCACATCCAGCTCAATCTGACCTCTCACTGCTCAGTGTGGCACTGCGGCCCCTCATATGCAGGATAATCACCATTCTGTCAGAGAACAGGGTGGCAACATTCGGAAGTTTAGAATGGGAATGCCCCTTGATTCTGCAACTTTCCCTCTCTGCCTTTATCCTAGCTCACATATCCACCTGTATACATAGATGAGTGTTCTTAGCAGTGTTGTTTGCAACAGCAGAAAGTTGAGAACAACCTAAATGTCTATCAGAAATTAATAAATTGGTATTCATGCAATTGAATGCTATGTGAAGCCGAAGTGAATTAAATAAGCTTATGTATATTTAAAAGGATGGATCTCTCAAACATAATGTTGACAAAAAGAATCCAGTTGTGGACAAAATATTGTGATTTCAGTTATATAAAGTTTGTTTGTTTTTTTAATTTCTGAGAGGGAGAGAGAGAGAGAGAGAGAGACAGCATGAGCAGGGGAGGATCAGAGAGAGAGGGAGACACAGAATCTGATCCAGGCTCCAGGCTCTGAGCTGTCAGCACAGAGCTCGACGCGGGGCTTGAACCCACGAACCTGAGATCATGTCCTGAGCCGAAGTTGGACACTCAACCGACTGAGCCACCCAGGCACCCCATCAGTTATATAAAGTTTTAAAAGTTGCACAATACTGTGCTTTTTTAAAGGAATGAACATGTATACAGTAAAACTTTTTTTTAAAATGTTTTTTGAAGGAGAGAGAGGCAGAGCGTGAGCAGGGGAGAGGCAGAGATTGAAGGAGACACAGAATCCAAAGCAGGCTCCAGGCTCTGAGCTGTGAGCACAGAGCCCAATGCGGGGCTTGAACCCATGAACTGTGAGATCATGACGTTAGCCGAAGTTGGACTGAGCCACCCAGGCAGCCCTGTATCGTAAAACTTTAAATAAATATACAAACATAACAAACAAATGCAGAATAGAGAGTGAAAAAAAGGATCAGGGAATAGCAAACAAGAAGGGTTTAATTGTGCGGGAAGTTTTATCTTTATTTCATTGGTGATAAAATGAGTATTTGTCGCCTATTTCATTACTTTTTAGGATTACATAGTACTTGAAGATAAAAATTAAAAAAATACCCTTCTCTTTCTCTCCATGTCAGTTGCCACTATCCTAGACTAGCCAGCCATGGTTTCTCTCTGGGACAGTTGCAATGACCCCTACATGTAACTCCTGGCATCTCCTGATCTCAAATTTATTTTATTTATTACAGCCTGAGTAACATTTTTAAAGCCCAAATGTGTTGACATCACGAGGTGCTTGAAAACACTTCAAGGGTTTCCCACTGACCAAAGATCGAAGGTTCTCGTGGGCAAAGCCTGACGGGTCTTTCATCACTCTTACAGACATGTCGTCCTTCCTTCACAATCCATGCTCTAGCTGTTGCGGACGAAATGACACAAAGACAAGACACACACAACAGACAGACGCAGACACAACTCCGGCCGGAGGAACAATTCTACGCAAGCCCCTCTTGCGGTTTATTTTATACCCCGGTAACTGGATACAAACTGAAATCTACAAGATGCGTTCCTTTACCAACTAAGGGCAAGTAGCCAAACACATTTCAAGGACAGGGGGGAGCAAAGGGAGGAGCGACCACAACATGTTTACTAAGAGGCCTGCTCACAACTCCAGCCTTCTCCCTACTTCTAAGAAGGACATGTTCCCTCGTGTGCGAGCGGACCATGAAACTTGGATATTGTGTGCAGGCCTCCTGGCAGAGCATCCTGTTTGCAGGCATGATCTGCCCAGGCAGGGAGCCCCGCGTGCAGGCACATCCCCGCGTCCCTGACCCCGCTTTCTTGTGGTCGCTGTCGGGCTCCCACACTAGCCATACCGACCCCATTCCCCAAATGAACTGTTCTGTCTAAACTGTTGGTCTTCACACACCCTGTTCCCTTTTCATAGAAGATCGTCTTTCTCACCTTCCATCTGGTTTCCTGCCCCTGTAACCAGCCCTTCCCCTTCCTGGTTACCTGGCCAACTCCAGTTTCTTTTTAGGGTTCAGCAGAGATACCACTTCCTGTGGAAACTCATCCCCAGCCCTGGAATGCCTGGGCAATATAACTCTTCTGTGTGCTCCCAAATGCCCAATGCTGCCACCTAATTTTATATCTTTATTTGGGTAGAGATGACGCATTCTTTCTTATAATCAGTTTTCTGACTCACCTACAAGATTATAAACCAACTATAATCAGTACCGCTTTCCTATGCCGAGCTCACCACAAATAGCTCAATATATATTTTTAATCAAAAGAATGAACAGACCTACAATTGCTAGTTTTTGAGACACGGTTTCAGTTGAGAATTGAGAAAAACTTAAAAAACCAGAGAGCAACTGCACATCGCTCACAGTGCCTCTTTCTGTTGCTAGTGGGAGTATGAATTTGTGCAGCCACTTTGGAAAGAGTTTTGTATTCCCACTGAAACTAGATAAGGTATGCCTTAGGATCCAGTGTGCCCACTCCTGGCTATGTAGCCAGGAGAGACGAATGCATACACCCACCAAAGACCGGTACAAGAATGTTCTCAGCCTCTATTTATAGCCAAAGCCCGAAACGTATATCAACAGTAGAATAGATTTATTAACATGTGGTATATTCATACAACGGAAGCCACACAACAACAAAAGAGAATGAACTGCTGATACCACAAGGACACGGTTGACTCTTACGGACGTGATGTTGAGTGAAGGAGGTCAGGCTCAATACAGACACAGCTTCTGATTCCATTTCTATGTGCTAAGAAGGGCAGGGCTGGGCTGCGGGGATGAAGGTTGAGATCGCGAGCATGGGTAGGTCAGCGGGGATGGAGGATGTCTCTAAAGCCGGAGATTACAGGGTATTGGAAACCATAGCACTTCTTCAAAAGCTTCACAATTCTTCACATATGAAAAACGTTGGATTTGCAGGGACTTTCTTTTCTTTCTTTCTTTTTTTTTAAAATTTAATGTTTTTTTTTTTGAGAGAGAGAGAGAAGGAAAGACATACAGAGCATGAGCAGGGGAGGAGCAGAGAGAGGGAGACACAGAATCGGAAGCAGGCTCCAGGCTCCCAGCTGTCAGCACAGGGCCTGACATGGGGCTCAAACCCACAAACCGTGAGATCATGACCTGAGCTGAAGTCAGATGCTTAACCGACTGAGCCACCCAGGCTCCCCACAGGGGTTTTCAAATGTATACTTCCCTCTTTCATTCATCTTGGAATTGACATAATTCTTATCAAATGCATGAATTAAGAAAGGTAAGTATGCAGAGGATCGGCGCCTTTCTCATGTGTAATGACAATAATTGAGGCACTGAGCATTGGTAGGAGGAAGAAAACCGTGGCCGAAGACCGAATTTCCTTCCTTAAATCAGTTCGTGCCTGTCATTTGATACTATTGGAAGGAATCAAACAAAAACTTGCAGTTTCCTAATAATGACTGAAGAAATCATCAGTTCTTTTAGAAGGAATGATGTAAATGAAGCCGCTTTTACTACCGGGCCACCTGGAATGGGGGTGGAGGAAATACAGTCAGAAATTAATAAAAATCTGCAGTTTGCAAGAGAACTTATATTTTTCTTCTGAATGTCAAGCTCCCCATCTCCTATTGGTGTTTAATTTTTAGTTGTTCCTTTGTTAGCCATATCTTTCTGTATACTGGTTTGTCTACTTTTGATGTGCATCAGGTACATTGGGCAGAACCAGGGACATCCCTGTGAAAACAACCCTCCAATAACTTCAAAGGACTTAGGCACTGAAAACATTTCAAATATTAATTATTTGTGAAGGGATCGTGAACATTCACAGATATTGACATTTGTGGCACGTGATTGCTGCACCTGCCTACATTAAGATTTGCCTACAGATGATTTTTTAAAAACAAGTATACTTTTCGTTTGTAATCTATGAATTTTAAACACCTGTAGTTTACTTAGTTAATTACCAAGCTCATTCAACACATCTGGCTTCTCTGTCTTTGTGCTAATCAATAATTATTTGATTACAATGTTATGCCTTTTATGTTAATCAGGATTTTGAGACCATAAAATTGTGCTACCTTTGTGCTGCATGCTGGCACTAATGTATTATATTTATAGTGTGGCATATTCATAATTCATGTATGCATATGCACGAATGCAGACAGTTTACTTAATTTGCACAACAGAATTTTTATTTTTTATTTTTATTTTATTTTATTTTTTCTGCTAAGTTTGCCTCCTGAAAAGAATACCCTTACTCATTTCTCAATTAGGTAAAATCCCTCATGTGAGGAAAAAAACAGGTATTTGTTTTGATGTGATAGAATTCTTTTTAAAAAATAAAAGGAAAAGTCATGTAGTCCTTTTAGTTGTTCCCTTTTTGAAAACTGTCTGGATACATAGAACAATATTGGTGTTTCTGACCTCTGAATGTGGCTGCTGGTGTGGTTTAAAACCCTCTGCAAAAGAAGACTGTTTTCTTAATTGCTTCCTTTGCTGAAATAATTGTGAAGGCTGGAAAGAGGTCTGATTAATTGCACACTTGGATGTGGTAAAAACCTCTCTGGCAGATTCTTCTCTATCACCATCAATCTCAAGTTGCACAGTAACCGTCTTAGATGGCTTGTAAGAGGCAGCCTCCTGGGATGTGGATATTTCAGAAACAGTGACTTAAGTACAGTTCTGGGTGGATATTCACTGTACCAGAGGGATGCGAGTTAACCCATTCTTACTGCTTGGCTCCTCATTAGGGTGTTTAGGGTTCCATACAAATCTCGGTGTGTATGTGTGGATGGGGTGTTATTCACTGTGCTGTGGGGAGGAGCTGAACTGAGAATAAAAACCCAACTCTTCCCATTTGTAGCTATTTTCATTTTGAAATCATTTTCCCCTTCATATCTCCCTAGATCCTTTGATATGAATTCATGTCATCATATCAAGTTTGGATACACCACATGCCAACAACACTTCTATGCACTTCATCCAAATAGGATTAAGTTATCGCCAGCCACATAACCCACAAGTGGATAAAGTGCAGGGGCCACAAAGGAGTCACCTAAATAATGGACATTATTTTATTTTACTACTATTTGATTCTTTTGGGAATAATGCTATTTAAGGTCATTTCCTTTATTTCTTTTTTTTTTTTAATACTACTGGCTGAGTCATGTCCTAGGGTTCTAAGGAGCTCAGGGTGCTCCTCAAACATGAATTAGTTCATATTAGAAAGTGAATTCTTACTAGGAGTGATTAATCTCAATAATTTTAATTTCCGCAAATGAAGTAAAGATCACTTTTAGCTCTCCTTCGTTGGAGTTGAATTTGAAGTTTTCCAAAGAATGTTTATTCATTTATTTATTTATTTTTAACATTTATTCATTCGTGAGAGAAAGAGTGTGAGTGGGGGAGGGCAGAGAGAGAGGGGGACACAGAATCGGAAGCAGGCTCCAGGCTCTGAGCTGTCAGCACACAGCCCGATGCAGGGCTTGAACTCACGGACCGCCTGATCACGACCTGAGCTGAAGTCGGATGCTTAACCAACTGAGCCACCTAGGCGCCCCAAGTTTTCTGAGGAATATTTAAATCCTTTTCAATTTGCTGATCATGAGGAGAAATATAAATTTCTGTTTTCCTTTACAGATAGCAACTACTCTTGAATCAAAGCATCCAACTTGTCCAAAAGCATACTTATATTTTTGTAGGTGCCTAGATGACTATACATACTATCATCTAACCTCTTGCCCTTCGCAGTTCCACTTGTACCCACCAAACAATGCTCCCCCCGTGAGCTGGGATTATTTCCAGGGTCTCTGGGTAGTTACTGTGGCTACATCTTTTGCAATGACTGAAACAGCAACATATGAGGCCGCAGGTGCTTGTCCCCCTTCCCCTCTGTCTAACGAAAAGCTGTCAAACAGTGCAGGTTTCCCCGTACGAACACAATAATTCCACTATACATATGGATCCTTATACATTTAAAAATCTTATTAGGTCACTAGATTTTCTCTGAGAATGAATGCATATATTTTTCCTTGGTCAGCTCTATAACAGAAAGATTGTTTATAATCATTGTTCTCCATCCATTATACAGCAACAAATGTCCTATTTTCTAAATTAGCGCTTCATAATCTAAAAATATCTAGTCTATATTAATTATATTATCTTGCACACCAAAGTTACTTAGAGCTATTTCAATTCAGAGCCGTTATGTGACTCACACAGCCCGATGTGTTTTTCCTATAAGAATGATGCTTTGGGTATCTTGTCAACCAATGATAAGTCCTGATGGCATCTTATTTGTTATTTGAGGATAAGTATTGTGCATCAGGGGCTCTGTGCACACAGAAAGGCCAAGGTTTGTAGAGGTGGAGGCTGGTCCAATCAGCAGTCAGATGATGCTCCCACCATCCCTGAGGCTGGAAAAAAAAAAATCATCCACCAACCGTCCAACTCTTTTTCTCAAAGTCTGGGAATGAGACATAGGGTTTTTGAGAAAGACTAGCACTTTAAAAGTTAGTTTTTGGAGACTTTCCAGAAACAGATCAAACAGGAGAAGATTCTTTTTACTGTCACAGCTGTCATTCCTTTAAAAGTCTGTCTCCTTAGTGAAGGGCACTGTTTCTATGGGGCACGTTTTGGGGAGGAAGAGCCCGTAGCATTCAAAGGCAGCAGTTGCACCAAGGACCGAGTAACTGAGGCTGAAAATTCGGCACAGTTCACCTGGCATTCTAATCATGGTCTTGTCAGTAGGAAAAAGAAAAAGAAAAATCTCAATTTGGGCAGCGAGCTATTGGCTGACTTTCCTTTTAAACCTTTAATCAGAGGAGAACTGAAATAGAAAGGGCACTTGCATTCTCCCTAAATTCTTAACAAGTTTAATTTTCATTTATGTGTTCAACATTCTCTAATTTCAGGCCATGTGCCGAGTATCCTGTAATACTTTAGGCAAGTTACATAAAATTTCAATTTCAACTTAAAAGTCCAAGTAGTTCCCTTATATATATTTTTAAGTTTATTTATTTCTTTTGAGAGAGAGAGAGAGAAAGAGAGAGAGCATACACAAGAGGTAGAAGGGCAGAGAGAAGGAGAAACAGAATCCCAGGCAGGCTCTGCACCATTACCACCAGCACAGAGCCTGATGTGCGTCTCGAATCCATGAACCGTGGGATCATAACCTAAGCCAAGATCAAGAGTAGATGCTTAATCAACTGAGCCACCCAGGTGCCCTCCCTTATATTTTTAAATTTAGGCAATCTTCAGTAGAGAATTATGCTATCTGGTACATCTGCCTCTATTTGGGGAATGTTATACATTTAAATTTCCAGCTTTTAGATGACTCTGAAGTATATATTACCCCAGAGCAGACCTGCCCATGAAGAAAAGTTCTGAAAGGGCAGAAATCTTCCCCACTAGCCACTCTCCATGATCTCACATTATATCAGAGACCAGTAAGTGCTACTCTGTGGTCCTCGGTAAAGATCCATGAAGAATGAAAGGGACAGATGCATAATACGTACCAGATGCATTTTAGGGAAGGATGGACCGACATTACGTAACTTAGAAGAAGTGAACTTAAGTAAAAGGTTGCTGAAAAGATAGCAGCCACCTTTTCTGGTGGGCATGGTAACACAGGGAAGACCCACTTCCCTCCTCTTCTCCACTTTGTCCAGAATTTAAATAATAGCTTCTCTTTGAGTCATTCAACAGATAGGACCAATTTGCAGTAGGAAGCCCAGTAACTTGATGGCTTGGACCATGTTGCCTTTGGGGCGTAATGTCTAGAAAGAAGGGCTAGAATGAAAAGGGGAGAGGAAAGAAATGCTCCCATTGTCAGAAAAAGTTCAACTGGTTGGGCTTAGGAGAAAAGGGAATTCTATGGGGACCTTCAGTAGACCGGGAATCCACAGGTCAGAGCCATGCATTATATAAAATGAACAAAAGACAGAATTTGAATTACAAGATAGTAAATAATTCCATTGAGAGTTCTTATTGCTATTTAATGGTTCATGGTATCCTTTGGTTATTTATTTTACTCATGACCATGAATACTACTCTCAAATTCAGATAGCTTATATTAGAATACACTACACAATGCATATTTATTTATGAACATTTAGAAATAAAGATGTTCCTATCATTTGATGTGAATGTATAAATGCTCATCATTGAGCATCATTTAATCAGCTCATCATGAAATACCAGGAACTGTTACTGAAAACATTCTGGGCCATTTATATAATGATTCTCAGTACTGAATAAAAAAAGGTTCTACTTCGGGGATATATAAATTTCAGCTTCTTAGTTTGATAAATACTTAATTTGGTCATAACTACCCATAACATGAGGCTTCGGTTTAGTGTTCATGTGTGAACAATAATAAGTGTTTGCTAGGTCAGTTCTTGAATCTGATAAAAATGCTGCAAGGGATTTTGCAATTTATGCAAACTACGACTGTTGGCATATCCAAGCATCTCCATCTTAATCTTTAGCCCTTTTCACACTGTAGTATAACTTATCTTTTCAGGATTGTCTTGCCCTTGAATTTATGTTTCTCAAGAGCTGGCATGGATTCGTTTTTATATACACAGTACCTAAAACAGAGCTAAACATACAGCAGATAGGTAATAAATGTTCATTGATGAATTATTGGTTCTTAAATAAGATAAATAAGACCCTTTAGAACCAAGGGTTAATTTCTTACCTATTCAAGAGTTAAACATAAAATATAAACTATAAAAGCCTTAGAGAAAACAAACATAAATATTTATCTTAGCGTGAGGAAGGACTATGTAAACCAAAATGGCGAGAAAGGAAATGATGAAGAATAGATATGAAAAATTTGCCCTCGGTGATAGCTAATGACAGGAATTGACACTGGAATTAAGAGTTGACTACTTCCACCTGTGTTATGCTAAGCTACTTTGAAAAGTGCTTTTGCCACAATTGAGTCTTTTCAACCACATGTTAAAAGGAACAATATTCCTGTAAACAACACTATGTTTACACAGATAAATTGGTTTAATGCATTAAGGAAAAATGCCACATGAATTAAACAAGATGCATTAAAAAGGCTTCCAAAAACTTACCAACAAATAATGGGTTTGACTGTATTTCTCAGAGTTTAGTCAATTAACCTGGTGTCCCTTAGGTGTGGCCCCAGGATTAGAGTACTAGCGAATTACTTAGTTGTAAAATATGTACAGTTTTACAGCTCCACAAGGATGTAACGAGAAATGATCCTTCTTTTTCCTTAAATAAAATTTATTGTCAAGCTGGTTAACACAAAGGGTATATAGTGTACTCTTGGCTTTGGGAGTAGATTCCCATGACTCATCACCACATATAACACACAGAGCTCATCCCAACGGGTGCCCTCCTTAATGCCCATCACTCATTTTCCCCGCCCCCCCAACTCCCCACCCCCATCAACCCTCAGTTTGTTCTCTGTATTCAAGAGGCTCTTATGGTTTGCTTCCCTCTCTGCTTGTTAGGTATTTTTTTCGCTTCCTTCTATTTACCACAGCCTTTTTTCGCTGAGATTCTTTTACAAATAGTATGCCATACTAACCAAGAAAATCCACAATTACGTGTTTAAGGATCCTACGTGACAATTGAGAAAAAGTCTTGGTCTGGAAAAGTTACAAACTTCAGTGTTATACCTTTAATTTTTGCCAGTGGATTCACCATCACAAAGATTTTGGGGGGTAAATTATTGTTTGTCTAGTAAAATTAAAAGGTTTGAAATTCTACTTACAAAGACTATTTTTCTGTATTCGTATAGAAACATATATTTATAAGAATGTAACAAAATTATATACTTATTAAGAATCTTAATCGTGTGTATAAATACTGGACACTTTAAAAATAACCTGACTAATTTAGAATTCAAAATTAGCACATGATCCAATTAGCTGAATAATGATTATCATTATATGGTTTCATAAAGATACCACTTTAATTATATTAAAGCATATAACACAGTAAACCACAGTGTTTTTTTTTTAAGACTCTGATTATGACGTCAATCTTTTTAGGCAAAACTCACTAACTGAAGAAGCAAAGAGTAAATATAGGAATGCAATAAAAAACCACTTTTCAAATTTGAGAGGTTAATGTATTATATTGGGAATATTCTTTTTTAAAAATGTTTATTTATTTATTTATTTTGAGAGAGAGAGAGAGAGAGAGAGAGATAGCATGCAAGAAGCAGAGAGGCCAAGAAAGAGGAAGAGAGAGAATCCCAAGCAGGTTCTGCGCTGTCAGTGCAGAGTCTGACATGGGGTTTCAACACATGACCGTGAGATCATGACCTGAGCCTGAATCAGGAGTTGGACGCTTAACAGACTGAGGCACCCAGCGCCCCTCTAAAGGGAATATTCTAATGCTTCTGGGAAAATTACTCAGTAAAGTATGTTGAAAATATAATAAAACACGGTAGCTAGAAAATGAATATTCTTTCTATAGATAAGTGTGACTATTTGGCCATGGTCACAGGATGACGGAATTGTGGTCCCTTCACATTTCATATTGTGGGTGTGGAACTACTTTCAGTGGATGTCAAACCTCCATTTGTAATTAAATTCATGCTACCTCCTTATGAAATATTCCTTTGCTACAGCAATTTTTTAAAGTAGAACTGAAGCTACAATAATTTAAATGCAGATAGAGCCTCCTGACTAATTCTGGGACTCAGATACAGCTTCAGCAGCAGCTTAATTTCTAGGTAAGTTCTGGTCCGGTTTCTTGAAAGATGATTACTATTAGCTGCTATTCTCTAAGTTGTTTTGTTTTTTCCTCAAACACTTCCAGTTCCCAGGCCAAAGGGAAGGAGTTCCCCATGTGTCTATGAGTGTTCTGAGGCAAGCTCTTTAGAATGATATTAATCTCTATGCCACAGATTCATGTATTTTTTAATCTGCTTCAAGAACAAAAAGGATATAATGGCCCATTAGGAAACATTAAATCCTGATCATTTTGTTAATGTTCTCGCTAATATGTGTTCTATAAAGTTGCTCACTTTTATAACTAAGATTCGAGTGTCATGGGTTAATGAGCCACATAGTTGTACATCTGCCATGAATCCATTATCAGAAAAGGACTCATCTATTGCCCTAGCAGATGGATCAGAGGTCCTGGAGGGGTAAACTAACCCCCATCCTTCACTGCTGAGTCCTACAGCTTTACAGAGCATTTTCACATCCCATCCTGTTTGCTTCTTACAGCCATTCTCTGAAGTCAGGAGGAGAGTGTGTTGTTATTCTCCTTTGTTCGAAGGGCCTGTCACGGAAACACAGCCTCTTGTGCATCCTTGACCAGGAAAGAACTGTGGGAAAGGTCTTTCGCTGGGGGGGTCGTTGGCGGACTGCGGCTGGGGTGGTGGTGAGGCAGGAAGGGGACACACAAGGGCAGTCAAAACAACCAACTGGCACGTACATGACAGAGGAGGGAGGCACACTCGGGTGCTGACGTGCTGCATGCCTCTTGCATTATGCCTTACGTCAAGTTGGTGGGCCAGCACTAACAGCGCCAGGTCATCGTCACAGGAGATGACGAAGTTGCTGAGGCCTCTTCCTTTGTGCCTGTCCTTGCCTGGCCCTGTGTCTCAGGGGAGGGGACTCTACCCTCTGATCTGGGGTGCCCTGGCTGTTGGGCTAAGGGTGAATCTGTGATCCTACCTGGTGACTCTTTCAGGAAAAGGCTAGAAACCCAACTCCCGCATGCAGAGATGGGAGAAAATAAGTTACAAGGGCTAAAAATTTTCTTCGTATCTAAGAGGGTGCCATTGTTTCTTTTCCTGGACATTGTCTTGACAGAATAACAAGAGAAAATAGCAACAACAATAGTAGCTGACACATATGGAGCACTTACAAAGCCACAGATTTTAACACTGGGTGTATTTTGACTAGCTTAATCCTTGCACAGCCTCTGGAGTAGCTGATACCATGCTGCTGACCTTGTAGACGAGGTAACAAGTACTGGATTGTGAAGCCTGCCCGCACTGCTTCCAGCCCTCAATCAACATGGCAACGTTGTCATTAGGTTACGTTTGAATATACTTGGGTTTATTTTCAGATCATTTACATAACTCGTTTTAATTGATAGCCTTTAAGGAGCAGACCTGATTTTGGAAGGTGGGCTGACGTGGCAAAACAGAGACATGGTAATAACCTCCATCCTTGCCTACATTACCGAATCAACCAAACTTACAACCTGCTCTACTTCTGGGCTTTTCACGCAAGATGCTAAGTGCCCGTCACACCTACAGCACTTGAGTCAGAGTTTCTGTTACTTCCCGCATTAACTTTCCTGAGTGATCCAAGAGTCATACTTGAGCACCAATTATGGATGCAGCTACTTGTGACGGAATTTTGTCCTTGTCATTTTGGGTGGATTTTTGTTGTTTTCTTCTGAGGGAAAGCATCCTTTCCCTTTTTCATTGGTAAAAAGGGAATGATAGCCGCACCTACTTCATATGTGTGCTGAGGATCGGATGGTATAACATAAATATAGTACTTAAAACAGTGTCCCAAATGGAATTTATATTCACTAATATTTAGTGATTTTAAATATTATTATATTATCATTACTTTTTTTTTTAATTTTAGAGAGAGAGAGCATGAGCTGGGGACAGAGCAGAAGGAGAGGGAGAGAGAGAGAGCATCTTAAACAGGCTCTGTGCTCAGCAAGAAGCCTGATGCAGGGCTCGATCTTATGACTCTGGGATCATGACCAGATTTGAAACCAAGAATCGGTCGTTCAAACACCTAAACCACCCAGGTGCCCTTCCCTTAATATTACATTTTATTATTAAGCCTTGACAATTTTCTAATCTGTAAAATGTGAATAACAATGAATTTATAGGGTTGTTATGAGATACAATGAAACAACCTACATAAAGCGTTTAGCAGAATATCTGACACATAGAAAATGTTCAACACATTTTTGGCATTTTTCTTTCCAATTAATTTTTTTATTTCGACCAACATAGTGTACATATGATGTAAAAGATAAAACAAATGTTGTAAAGTCTTATAATTAAAAAAAGCAGTCCTTTCTATTTTAGGAGTTAGAGCTATCATGTTATTTAAAAAAATATATATACATTAAAAAATAATACTGTCATGTTTTATGTAAAGATTTACTCCTTCAATAAACCAGTCTGAATATACATACTTCATACTTTTTATTTTATAAATGAAAACCAATTACAGCCTGTGCAAGCTGTTACATAAGAAATGCCATGCTATTGTATAAGCAATTGGTCTCTTTCTAAAATGAAAAATGGAGACATGTCTGGAAAATTATATTGCTTGCTGATCCATAAACTCATATAGATCAAATATCCAAGTACAAAAATTAAATACCTAATACTATGCCCCTAAGGAAATATTATACTATCTGGATAAATTGAAAACCTGATCTATCAAAATCTCATGGTTTAAGTATAATTCTGGTTGCAAGACATATTAGTAATAGCAACTTATTCTAAAAAGATTCCAAATATATTACAATTAGCTTTCTAGCCCTCTCAGAAACTGATGAAGCTTTATACAAAGGCAATAAACTAAAACTCCATTTGTATTATTAAATTAGTAATAGAATGAGGGATTCTATATATCAAAGTCATATTTAGTGACACATATAAATCACAGAACTGTTCACTTCAGTCTGTTCTTGATTTGGGAGCTAACAAATCTTAACTTCTAAAATTCATTTGGGGGACATTCCTAGTAATTGAGTGATGCCTAATTTATAATAGATGTGCTGTGTAACAAAATGCAAACATTAATCTCTGTGATTATTAGTGCCATTGTGCTTTCTCAATAAATATTTGTTGAATAGGTAAGAACACAGGAGTAGATAAAGTGCCCCTCCAAAATGTTGTCAACTTTTTCCAATACAGAACTTTTTTTAAAACTTATGTGCTGTCTATATGTTACATCACTGTAGGGAAAAAGAGACATTTAGTTTTATTAATTTGTCAACTACATCAATCTGTAGTAAGTGAAAGTGCTGTAGCACTGTGTTTTGAATGTATTCCAAGTATCCATCTATTCAAATTTACAAACACCGATTTAGTGTCTTCTATGTCTTGGATATATTCTGTGAGAGAGTCAAAAATAAAAACGATATTATTTTGGTCTCTTTTCAAGATAGGGTACCGAGGGCCACCGGCTGGCTCTGTTGGTTGAGCGTTTGACTTCAGCTCAGGTCATGATCTTGGGGTTTGAGAGTTCAAGCCCCACAGTGCGTTCGTTGCTGTCAGTGCAGAGTCCGCTTTGGAGCCTCTGTGCTCTCCTCTCTCTGCCCCTCCCCTGCTCATGCCCTTTCTCTCAAAAATATTTATTATTTATTTTTTAAAAAAGACAGGGTACTGAAAGCACACACACACAAAACAATAGTAAAGACGTATATTTAAAGACATAATCCACAAGGATGGACAAAACGTGAGAGGAGGCAAGGGCACAGGGTTTGAAAGGTGGAAGCTGATGGATGAGTGGGAACTGATGGCGGTAGGAAAGATAGGGACAGACTCGGGGCGCCTGGGCGGCTCAGTCGGTTAAGCGTCCGACTTCGGCTCAGGTCATGATCTCACAGATCGTGAGTTCGAGCCCTGCATCGGGCTCTGTGCTGACAGCTCGGAGCCTGGAGCCTGTTTCAGATTCTGTGTCTCCCTCCCTCTCTGCCCCTCCCCTGCTCACACTCTGTCTCTCTCTCTCTCCTTCAAAAATAAATAAACATAAAAAAAAAGATAAAAAAAAAGATAGGGACAGACTCATGTTACACCTGTGGAACCATAAAAAGCACCAGTTGCTTTAGGAGCTGAAGAGGATGTTTCTGAAATTGGGCAGCCTGGGCCCAATCTGTTTGAGAACTAATTAGACCTCTGATGTCTTCTGCTCCTTATTGCGACATATCCCTCCTTCCCCCACAAGTCTGGAGATGGACTCATTAGAGGGAGAACACAGAAGACTGTGAGCAGGCAAATGCTACACACGGTTGAGGGTATATGTGCCATGCCAGTGACATGGAAATTAAGGATCAGAGGTACACTAAATGAATGCAAAGACCCCTGGTCTTGGCTCCGAATTGGTTCTCAAGATGCTGGCTCCCAAATCTCTCCCCTCTAGATATAAATTGGAAGATTCCTTCCTGAAGAATGTATCTATTCCAAAACAGAAAAGACAAAGACATTGGCACCTGTAATTCCCCAAGAAATAGTCCACACAGGTCAGTTTGCAGTGTGGCTCAGAGTTGAGGAGCCCAGTGCTCAGCCTGGCCTGTTAGGTTTTAAAGCCCTCATTCAATCATGCACAGAAAGCTAAGGAGGAGAAAATTCTGGGGCTTTCAAAGGTAAAGACTCAAACTAACAAATGGGAGGGAAGGTAAAACTAAACCCCCCCAAAGAAATGCAAACAACTTTGAAGAAGTAGATTATGCAGGGAGAAAAAAATACTTAAAAAAAAACTATTAGGAACACAAACAAACCCAAAATAGGATGCTGTTAATGCAGAATGTTCAAATTTAAAAGGGGCGTTGAATATCAGAAACATAACAGCACATGAGAAGATTTAGTGGAAGGACTGGAAGATACAATTTTAAGAACTCTCCCTAGAAAGCAGAGTGATAGGAGAAAAGGATGGAAAATAGAGAAAATCAAAAATCTTGGCAGGCTAGTGCAGAATATCCAATGTCGGAGGGATCCAAACTCCAATGGGAAATTCAGGGCACAGACATGGAGGGAAGAAACGTATCAACAAATGATTTGCAAATATTTAATATAGGTCCTACGTTTCCAGAAAGAGGGGTCTGCTAAATGCTCAGCAGATGCCTTGTTTGTGAAGACCTTCTCGTTTCCCAGAACTCAACCATTACTAGGTCTGGAGATGCCCCAAATGGCATTCAGAATCCTTCACGCCAGATCATGATTTAACTCTCTCTGTGCCTTGAAGTATGAAAGACTAAACTCTGGAACTCTAGATGATAATTTAATTAAGTAATAATAAATCCCCGGAAAAAGATTCCTTGGACAGCACTTTATGTTACATCAGCCTGTTAACAATGAACAGTGGGAGGGATTTACCCATCGTGTCTTATTTATGCAACTCTTTAGGACATTCATTACCCACGGAAGACTGGGAAGTATCTTCTGGGCTATTAAGTTCCATAAAAAAGGTATTTCATGGCTCTGAATCCTGCCAGTTGTTGTCTGTGGAAAATGGATGATTCTTAAAGTCATTCCATTTGACCAAATCATTGCTCTCAGCAGCAAATGAGCCATTCGATGTTCTTTAGAACTTTAAGACCCTTTAACCTCGAACTCAAAATGAAACTTATCCTAAATGAAGCTTTAAAGCAAGATGGCAAGGATACTCACTGTTTAACTTCTTAGAATTCTTCCAATCAACATCTATTCACTCAATTACTTAATGCATCCCTACTTTTGCAAGTTATGCTCTAGCTATTAAAACTATACAGAAATAAATAAAAATTCTTCGTCAAGGTGGTGATTTGAATGAATATATATGCACTTTACTTTTCTCTTCAAATCTCATTAAAATATCAGTGAGTTTTAGGGAAAGTGTACAGGCATCCAAGGATGAAGTCAGGCTGTACCTTCTAGGTGGGCTCTAAGCCTCTCCTCTGGACCAGCTGGAGAGTCAAACTAAATCTACTACCCTAATATGAAGGAGACAGTCAAGAAGACTCACGATGTGTGGTGAGAGTTTTTGAGCAAACTCTCTCCCAACTTTTATTTTATTTTTATTTTATTGTATAAAGTTTATTTATTGATTTTTTTTTTTGAGAGAGAGAGAGATAGCACAGGCAGGGGAGAGACAGAGAGAAAGGGACACAGATGATCCAAGGCAGGTTTCACACTGACAGCAGAGAGCCCGATGCAGGGCTGGAACTCGTGAACGGAATCGTGAGATCACGACCTGAGCAAAGGTCAGATGCTTAGCTGACTGAGCCACTCAGGCACCCGTCGCCCTACTTTAAAAAGTGAGCCTACAATTAAGGATCATTAGACAGTTGAATAAAGCCCCTAAGATGGGGGACGGAGACCTCGGCAAATAGGGGGAAACGAATGAAATAGTTGGAGGAAATAAATACCATAAAGGGAAAGGCAGCGCTCTTTCATATCCGCAGAAAGGAGAAAGGAAATACTGAAAATATAAAGTAAAATGAAAATTTTGTAGAAAAGGGAAAATTTAAGGGGGAAATGATTTTTTGGGTATGAAAAATGCTATGGTGGAACAAAAAGCTCCTTTAGAAATGTTACAAAATAAAATCAAAGAAATTCAGGAAATTCAAAGTATCCGTACTTTGACCTACCTGTGGAGGTCTCATCTCTGAATATCATTTTTATAGTCATAACAAAATAAATATTGAATAATAAAAGTAATAAAATAAGATAAAACAAAACGGAACAAAATTCACTTTGTTCATTTTTAAGAGTAGACGGAAAAGCCTGTATTGGGTGATTATCTTGCTGAAGTAGTCTGTTGATTTTAAAATCCAAATGAGAGAATGACATTGTTAAGAGGAAAGTGAGAATTTGCTTCAGAGCACACCTTATGAACAAGATGACCAAAATGGTGGATATTAGGAGATTAAGCAACTGTATGACTTAGTTGACTGTGATTTTCGGTAATATATTTTTAATAAATCAAAGTAATGAATGTATGTACTGCTTGCAAGGTAGAAGCAATTAAATTTAGTAGTTCTGTCATGGAACAATACCCCAGTCCCCCAAGCTCCTAAAATAACGAGCTCCTTTGGAATATATTATCCTAACGGTGCTCATTCTCGTGATGGTACAGAATGAAAGGATGAGATATTGGTGTGAGTAGAGGCAATCAATGCTGACGATTTGATTCAGTGTAGCATAATTCCCTCTGGTTTTATTCTTAATTCTTCGGTTATCATGTGGCTTCACTGAAGTTTACGTTGATATGTTGATATGTTGATATGTTGTGGTGTCACATTTTGACACCACAAACTGTTCAATTTGACTCAGAAATAAAAAGTGAAACAACCAGTCAAAATTTCTCAGAATAAAATTCTAGACACGAAACTTTACCTATTGTTAACTGGGTTCTACAACAACAGAACTTTTTGCAAGACAAATAGAAACTGAAACCATCTAGAATTTTCTTTTTTTATTTAACTTTTTAAAAAACTATTTGTTTTTGAGGGAGAGAGACAGAGCTTGAGGCGAGGAGGAGTAGAGAGAGGGGGAGACACAGAATCCGAAGCAGGCTTTAGGCTCTGAGCTGTCAGCACAGAGCCCGACGCGGGGCTCGAACCCGCGAACCTTGAGATCATGACCCGAGCCGAAGTTGGACGCTTAACCGACTGATTCACCCAGGCGCCATCTAGAATTTTCAAAAATGGATCTGTGAATAATGATAGAATATGGGTGACAATTTACAGGAGTCCTTAAAATGAAGTGCTGGTCTCCAGACCTCTAAACTGCAAAACAAACCACCTAGAAAACTCCAAAAACCATGTGTGGTTTGGTATTAGAAATAAAGTAATTAGGGGCGCCTGGGTGGTTCAGTCGGTTACGTGTCCGACTGGCTCAGGTCATGATCTCATGGTTTGTGAATTTGAGCCCTGCGAAGGGCTCTGTGCTGACAGCTCAGAGACTGGAACCTGCTTCAGATCCTGTGTCTCCCTCTCTCTGCTCCTCCCCCACTCACGATCTGTCTTTCTGTCTCTCAAAACTAAATAAACATTAAAAAAATTAAAAAAAAAAAAAAAAGAACTAGATCATCAAACAAAGAACGGAGAAAGCCGGTAAGTCGCACAAGCGTGCAGGCCTGATGACCGCTCACTGGGAGCACTAATGAAATTTGAAGAAGATGCAGCCGTGGACGGCTGCACCTCTGTGCACACGGGGGCAGAGGGAGAGCACTGCATCCAGCTTGCAGGCTAGCGCTTCGGAACTGCAAGGGAAACGTCAATTCCAAATGGAAATGCATCGCCGGGCTTCCAGGAAGAAGCAGCATTTGGATTTGGAAAGATGAGCAGCATCTCAGTTAGCAGACAAGCCTAGGAAGGACAGTCTGTTTCTCACTCTGGCCCATCTCCAAATGATGCAAACAGGGTACCAGAGACTCATTTTGAAGAAAGCTAATTTGAATAGCTGAGATGATTATACCGTTCACATGAGTTTACCGCATAGGCCCCCGCTGCACTATGCCTCTGCAAGGGTAGCATCCCTCATTTATGCTATGCTGAAAATAGGACTTGACTTGTATTTCAACACAGACTGAGCATAGGCTTGAGAGCAAATCACCCATCTGATCTGGGGCGGAGGGAGTCTCACTTGATTCGCATTTAACTGGCCGCCAAATCTTTCAGCTGTCGGTCCATCCGAGGGACCCCCTAGCTTCCACAATCCATAAAACCTGTAATGACTAAATCTGAGAGTTTTCTAATTGAGAGTTAGAAAGCATGACTGAAGGATATGTGGCCACAGTAAACTGCTGGATACAGGCTATGCATTTTTGGCAAATGGTTAGTTATGTGTAGTAAAGAGATGAACATCAGACACGGCACCAAACTGAGACGCTGTTGGTCTGATGCCATGTTTTGAAATGCCCAGATGGCCAAATCCTAACATCTCTTGCGTTAGAGCAGGATTATGAATCAAAACGAGAGAGAAGATTCTGGGCCCCCAAACTGGTTATAGTACAGTGATAAAAAGCTAACAACCTAAGCAACACACAGGGATTAATAAAAGGTAAATCTGGCTGAATTTAATGCTGACCTTCAACAAAATAATTTACCTTTTAGCAACCACAGATGGGTTTATAGGAGAAAAGACTAGCTATGTATAATTTTACAGCTAAGATGAAGGATCAAAATGCAAACATAATATTTAGAAATAATTTGTTTCTGGCCAGGAACACCATGGAGCAGTTAGGGTCCATAAAATAAACAGATGGAAGACAATTGTATAAACATATAATATTTTTCAGTTTGGAAAATATGGTCTGTTGAGGATTTACTTGATTTTGGCTGTAACAGAGAAAGTCTAGCAAGCATCCTCAAACTATGCCTGTTGAAGACTCAACACCATAGAAAACAACAAAACAGTTAATTGGTTATTGTTTAGAAATGTGCTAAGATAAATTTCTGTTTTTTAAAAAAATGGGCAAACACGTCATGCACTTCAGATCATTTTTTTGGAGCTTTTTAATAGGGACCCTGTTATTATTGCATCTCCATTTTCTTTGCCAAAGGTGATGATTAATAGGTGATTCAAGGTTTAAATAATACTTCAAGGTTTAAATAATACATGTCTACCAAATTGACCGTTCTGATTGAATTAGGAGATGAATGGGAAAAGAGATTATATTTCTGGGAGTCTGCACAGTATTTTATAGTTCATAAAACACTTCCACATTTGAGTGAAATTACCCTGAGGCACTTCTGGAAAATACCGTTCCTCCATATTTGAGCTAAGGAAACCGCAGAGTCGTAACAACCTGGCCACTGTACCTGGGTTGAAGCTGCAGACCTGGGAGGTCTTTGGACTCCCTGTCTAGTGCTCTTTCTCTTACTCTGTGCGTTATCTGAGTTCCCTTCTCTGGATTATCAAGCAAACTCAAACCGAAAAACCTGCTCTGAGATTTGGTCTCCGCTTTCCCCACACGACACCTCCCCCAGCTGGCTGTTTCCCTGTAGCAGAGAAGCTGCCCAACCCACTTAGCGTTCTGAATTTCAAAGTCACCACCAAGTGATTAAATGACCGACTTAGAAAATATATTGCTCTCAAAGTGTCAGGATCCTAAGTTATAATTCATAGTCTCTCTGTTTTTCCACTTTGCGCAGTGGATAGCTTCGAGCCGCATAAAAGTGGATAGCTTCGAGCCGTACCTTTCTGTGGCACCCTTCCACAAAGACCACAGACTCTGACTAAGTAAATCATAATTTCAGCAATGTTACGAACAGCCAAGCCAATGCAAAGATCTCCCTTTAAGAACACCAAATGATGGGACAGGATGAATAAACCATGGAAGAAGGAGGTCACGCTTCTGAAGATCTTAGGCTCAGCTAAAGAGGCCCCTCCTTCTTGCCCCCACCCCACAAAGGTAGGAAAGGCGGTGGAAGAGAAGCCAATATTTACAAGCATTTGGTATTCAGGGTTTCCCAATCAGTCACAGCAGCAATCATTTCATCCGAGGTTCTACGGTGGCAACAGCATTTTATTTCATTTGCATTAATTCCATTTTGAAGGGCACTGCCAATTAAAGATGTTTTTAATTGATCATCATTCATGGTTTAATATAGATTCTTAATGTAATTGATTTAGGATGAAAAGTATAATTATAAAGAAATCTAGCAATGTGCTTTATAATCATGTGACACACCATACTAATTTTCTTGAACTTGTCTGACCTTTCTTGAACAGCTTTTGTGGGGCTATATCAAATTAATGTTCTGATTTTCAAGAAGCAGGAAGCAAAATTATGCAAATTACTGATGTGCATCTTGGAAAAGATTTTAGGATAAATTATTAAGAAATGATGTGTAAATATCCCGAGGAAGGCCACAGGGAATCTAGCATGTGTCTAATGGCAATAATACATCAGGATTTATTTCTATGATTGGGATAGTAGATGCAAATGCAAAGAAACAGTTGTTTAGGGCTTGTTCTTTTTTTTTTTTAATTTTTTAATGTTTTATTTATTTCTGAGAGAGAGACAGCATGAGCAGAGGAGGGTCAGAGAGAGAGGGAGACACAGAATCTGAAACAGGCTCCAGGCTCTGAGCTAGCTGTCAGGACAGAGCCTGACACGGGGCTCGAACTCACGAACCGTGAGATCATGACCTGAGCTGAAGTCGGATGCCCAACCGACTAAGCCACCCAGGTGCCCCAATTTAGGGCTTGTTCTTAAGTTGGCAACATCTTAGGCAATATTCTTATTCTTAAGGGAGAGAGAAATTTGAACAGCAGATAAGTGACTTAGAAACTACTTACACCAGAGTACCGTAATGCTGCTTATCAACACACTGATGTCAATCACAGAGGAGGTTCTGGCGGAGTGTGCAGGGTTCTACCTCTTCCTCTGCTCTCCTCAGTATTTTTCCAATTGGCTCTATTTATTACATAAAAAAATAGAGGGCATACTATCCCTAAGTTGGAGTTGAAGTTTAACTTTATGGTTAGTCAATATACTGAGTCAAAATTGTCTTGATGTGATACAGCCATAAGCTGAAATCTACCAAATCTCTGTTTAATTGGAAAAATATAAAGTTCTACCCTTGGCTGTACACAGTGGGAAATATGTAGCCTAAGAGTCTTAGGGATTAAGTTTAACAGGAACTCTCCGGGAGTCACTAACATAGCCTTGCAAAAAGCAAACATGGTCTGAGGCTGAATTAATAACAGCAAAACATCTAAGATGGGGAGAAGGGCTGTGCTTTCCCCTGGGTGCCGCAACCCCTAATTCTGGGTGTCGCTCTTCAACAGGAGATGGGAGAGGGGAATGATGGGAGAAGGGACAAACTTGAATTTAAGTCAGTTGTGAAACCGTTCAAGAACTACCCTGCTTCAGAAGAGACTAAGTATTTGAGTGAAGCATGAAAACTCTCCACATATTTGGAGATCTGTTATTTAGAAGCAAAGTTTAAGAAAGTACTTAAACTTCTTTCCTTTAGTGGACATAGTCACACTAAAACAATACCTATTCTGTTGACTCCCTCTGTGAAAAACGGAAAACGTTTTTCACAGTTTCAATTTGTCCTTTCTATTATCTTTCCATTTCCCAGTTTATACTGATTTGATGTTTTATATTAGAGCTAACTGATAATTACTTTATTTCATTCTTTTGGGTGTTTGAGATAAATCGGTTAACAAAACAGACAAAGATCCCTGCCGTTAAAAACCACATATTCCATCGTGGGGGAGGTACCAGAGGTTGGGACAAATAACAAAAAATAAAATAAGTGAGAAATTACTAAGTATGTCGGAAAGTGGCAAAAAGAGAAAAGATGGAGTTGGCTGGGAGTGGAGGAAATTTGTGGTTTTAAAGAAGGAGTGATGAGGGTAGTCTCGTTGAGAAATGTGACACCACAAAGAACTCAACACTGGGAGGCAGAGAGTCATGAGAACAACTCATAAAAGAGAACACCAGGCAGAAGAAACAGCATGGACAAAGGCCCTGAGGCAGACATCTTTCCAGCAGCACCACAGGATGGGGAGTGTGGCTGGAGAGGCAGAGGGGAGGCGGGGGGGTTACTACAGACCGTGCAGGGCCTTGTAGGCTTCTGTGAGGACCGGCCTCTTACTGCAAGTGGAGCAAGAAGCCATGCGGCGTCCTGAGCAGCGGCTGCCATGTCTGACCTAGGTTTTAAAAGGATCACTCTGGCTACGGTGTTAAGACTCGACTGCAGAGGGGCAGCATGAAGAGATTCAGGCCAAGTCTCTTCCATTTATTCCCCAGTACAGTAAAAAGGGAAGCAATTTAGAAATGTCATTTTGCATTTATTGTATACTTTTTTTGAGTTTTATTAGGAAAAAAATGTAATCGAGCATATCACAGAAAAATCATTGAATTATACGACTGGAAGAAGCCTTGAGAAATGATCTATTCCACCTTGCCTCAATCAGGTAGCGTTCCTATAAATAATTTCAGACATATATGAATCTGCTTTATGTTAAAACACTTCTAGTAAAAGAAATTTCACAGCTCCTTGTGATCTACACTCCAAGGCTTCACAGACATCTCTTTCAAAAATGCCTTATTTGGGGCGCCTGGGTGGCTTAGTCGGTTAAGCGTCCGACTTTCGCTTGGGTCATGATCTCGCGGTTCGTGGGTTCGAGCCCCGCGTCGGGCTCTGTGCNAAATGGAATTTAAAACAAAGACTACTAAATGTCAAATCAAAAAATCCAGATTTCTAGGGATGCCTGGGTGGCTCAGTCAGTTAAATGTCAGACTCTTGAGTTCGGCTCAGGTCATGGTCTCGTGGTTCATGAGATCAAGCCCAAGGTTTGTGAGATCGAGCCCTGAGCCTTGAGTTGGGCTCCGTGGTGATAGCACCATGCTGATAGTTTGGTATTCTCTTTCTCTCTCTCTCTGTTCTTGCGAGTACATGCGATCTCTCTCAAAATAAATAACTGAAAAAAAATCCAGATTTCTAATCACACAGGGTTCTAATCACACTGGCATACAGTATAACATTTCTCAGATCACTTTGTCTCTATGTATAAATTAACAGCTATAGACCTTCCTTTAGCTCCTAGGAAGCAATGAGCTCTATAAATCCAAGAAATAATTAGAATTATTGTTGGTATTATTCTCTTCTCATCAGAAATGGAGAATTAATCCAATCCCTTACCAAGATTTTAATCCAGCAAGATGGTGTATGTTGCCTGTAGATAGGAAATCTTCAGGGAGCATAAAGTCATTAATTCTGAGTCGGGGGGAGGGGGGACACTCTGAATTCACCAAAAGCTTTTAATCCAGATTTAGATCCATTCTTACTCTATTACAAGGAGTGACCTTTAAGGAAAAAATTCCAATGGTAATTTAAAAGAAGTTTAACACGGCAGTTCAAAATAGCTAACATAGATTCCCTTGAAAAATAAACTTCAGGTGTTAAATCACAGATTGAAATATTTGACTGAGTGAAAATTCACTAAAAAACTATAAAAATTAAAAATCATGTTATATACTGAAATGAATGTAACACTGCATGTCAACTATACTCAAAAAATTAAGAACAATAGCGACAAAACAAAAAAAATGAAATAAAAATTCAAAATCAATAACTCTAGTTTTCGATTTAAAGCCTTTATATGTGTTTGTATGTGTATCTTTGTACACATACATATATATATATACAAATATACACCCAAAATTATATATGTACATAATATTTACTACTCCCTTCATTTGGAACCATTCTTCTAAGATACTAGGAAACGAAATGCTTGATTTTTAAAACTTCAAGGATCATGTTGTCTCCAATGTCAGAGAAGAGCAATGGCAGAAATTGCAGCATGAACCATGATTATTCTGTGTTCTTAGATGGAATGAGTCAGCAATTCCTGAGTCCCCACGGTCCCCTGAGTTCTACCTTCAAATCTAAGGAGAGAACAAAGAAGCCACATGCCAGCAATAGCCAACACTGTGCACAGCAGAGAGTCCACGTTGACCGTATCTGACATCAGCCTTCCTCCTGCTTTCCCAGGGTTATTATTAAAACCATTCATTCTCAGCTCCAGACAATTTTGGATTTTTTGTCAATTACCCTTTCTGCCCTTTCAAGCCTCACTGAGTACTGTGGGCTCCATTTTTCAGCAACGCCCAATACTCTTCTTTGATCTGTGTTCGCTATTTCCTGTTTCACCTCATTATAGTTGTCTTCAGCCTGGACTATCTCAATGTCTTCCTAGCTGGTCCTTTCCCATGTGTCTTCCTCTCTAATCCATTGTCCATGCTGCTCCCGTACTTACTTTCCTAAGCTTTGCTCTTACTATTTGTGCATCACGTATCACTGAACCATTGCCAGATGCCATTTACTGTATTAAGTGCTGGTGATGTGAAGGTAAATAAGACCTGGTCCTCTCACGTGTAGGAAATTGCAGTTAAGTTTGGCAGAGAGACATGTAATTAAATAATTTTAATACAGTATGATTAATGAAACATCACGAGCATGTACAAAGTGCTACGGAAATCCGAGGAAGAGATCAAGGCTACCTAAGGGGAGAGGGATTAGGAAAGTCTTCAAACAGGTGAAGGTGATACGAAATCTATGTATTGAGGGACAGGTGGGCTTTCACCAGGCAGACACCAGGGAAAAGCTAATTAGAGGCAGGGAGAACGATATTTGCAGAGACCGGATGGTAAGAAATATAGCAAGTTTGAAAATCTCTAAGTCTTCCAGTCTTGCGAGAACGCAGTATGTGTGTTAAGAAAGGCAGGATAATTGGCAAAAGAGTTTGGACAGAAACCTCTCTGGGGCAGGTTTTATGTAGCAGGTGTGCAATTTAGACTTTCTTTCATATTCTATAGATAATGGAGGTGAGGAGGTAATATTTGGTTTTAGGCTCTGGAAAGTGTTCTACTTATTTATTAGATGGATCAGGAACTGGGAGCAAAGAGACCAGTTAGTTTCTTGCAGGAGTCCAGGGAAAAGAATATTAGGGCAGTTCAGGTCAAGGAAGCTATAGCAGGGGTTGGAAAGAAAAAGGCCCCATTCTAGCATCTGTAACAGGTAGGGTTTTTACTGGACCTATTCTGTCTCTTAATTTGTCTGGTCAAGATCCTGAATCCAATCTCTTTCAGTTAAAGCACCATTCTTTTTGTTTTCTAGAGTTGGGGAGATATAGCCCAGGTCATTGTGTTTTTCCATATAAATGACATTTGGTCTCTTCCTAGAGTATATTGGTTTCTTGTTTCCTCTAGACCCATGAGTTTTAAATAGGGGTTTTCAGGGCTTTAGGATGACTTATAGTTGCTCCAGGGGCGCTCAGAAGGGATGGATGGGAGACTGAGGGCCACAGTGCTCAAGCCTCTCCCCCCTCACTTCAACAAAGCCAGTTCAGCTTTTATTTTATGTGTGAGTTTCCCCATAAGATTTTGTTTGAAGAAAGCTATTTAAATAAGTTTAGTTTAAAGTAGTGGGGAGAACTTATGTAATCTTAGCATTCACTTTGTATTGACATTAGACTTGGAGGAATAACCCAATCCATTTTGTGCCAAGATATAGAAAAAGGCTAGCCTGAGCTTTTGCTGAAACTATGCAGAAATGCTATATACGATATGACTGTAAGTCACATGAGGATTACATTTCTGGGGCCAAGTGTATATGAAGGTCAAAAGTCACATTGGAAAGCTTGTTCTTTCCAATATATCTGGATAACACACTTGCCTCTTGTAATGCATTGCAAATTCTTAATTATAGGGGGACGATTATGGAATGCTTCAGGGAGATAAGATGTTTAACTTCAATATCACTTGGTCAAGATACATTATGACATCAATGAACTCACCTTCCAAGTAAAATGAGGTGAGCTGAATAACCTATGTCTTTCCTATATAACTCGGAGAACCCAAGGAATGTAATTGCCAGGACCTAAGACTAAATGTGAGAGGGGAGAGAAACAGGGAGAGAAGGAGGGAGAGAGAGAGAGAGAGAGAGAGAGAGAGAGAGAGAGAGAGAATGTTCAGGTCTTTCCTGAGCTTCTGGCTCATGCATCAGAATGGATAATAGTGGTCCTTAAGCAAAAGAATACTGAAGAGAATGGGAAGCATGAAAGGGAAGACAATAAGATTCACTTTGAAACAAGTTGAGCTGGAAATGCATGAGGAGTATCTAGGACACGATTAGATAAATGAGTCCAGAGCTGGGGAGGAGTTTGTGATGGGTATAGATCTGTGAATCAGCCCTATGGCATCAGTGAAAACTAACAAAGGGATGAATTTACTGAGGGACAATTTTTTAAGTTTATTTTTATTTATTTTGAGAGACGGAGTGCAAGTGGGGGAGGAGCAGAGAAACAGGGAGACAGAATCCCAGGCAGGCTCTGCTCTGCAAGTTCAGAGCCCAATGAGGGGCTCAGTTTCACAAACCATGAGACTGTGACCTGAGCTGAAATTAAGAGCCAGACACTTAACCAACTGAAGCACCCAGGTGCCCCAATGAGGGGCAAGTTTTGAATGAGAAGAAAAGGCTAAGGATGGAATGGTAGGTGCCCCCAAATTAGGGGGTAACAGGGAATGAGAGCTAATAAATAAAGTGGAGCCATAAACATTAGATGAATATTAAGAAAACCAGGAAAGAGTGGCTCTCAATAAACTCACAGGAGGAGAGTTTTAAGAATAAGGGGATGGTGATGACTGTTAAGCTGCAAACAAGTAATTCTCTTCTATAATTAATTCTTTGTGCCTTGAACTGCTCACGGACCATAGCGTCTTAGTGTGGAATGGAAATCCTTCCCGAACCTCATTTCTAGTCTTCTTCCCCACAAAACCCCAGGGTTCCTCTATGCTTGCAAACACAAAATCTTTGTTCTACTAACAATTCTTTCTGCCTTTTATGATGTATGCTTTGTGCTTCTTTCTTATTGTTCCTTATACTTGGGAGCATTCTTACGTGTTTCCAGTGCCACTTGGGCTCCTACTTATCCTTGAAGTTTGATTGAAAACATGGCCACAGTCTCTATGCCCCTTGTAATATGACATAGGACTTTGCAGGCCCTGCTGTCAAGAGTTGGACATTGATTTCTCCAGGTCTTGAATCTGGACTGGCTTCTAGACTTGCTCTGTCCAACAGAATGAGCAACGGGAAGCTTGTCAGTTCTGAACTTAGGTTTCAAGCGGCCTTGAGAGCTTTCATTCTCTCTCTTGGAGCCCTGCTATGACTTGGGAAGAAGCCCGAGATGGTCAGATCATGTGGAGAGCATTCAAGTCCATTTCAGACCTGCCCCCTGCAGTGCATTTCTGGAACACGTAAGGGAACTCAGCTAAGCTGAGTGGAGCCACCTGCCTGACCCAGAGAACGTCACAGATGCGTGTGTATTTCTAACTTTGCCAGAAGACCTACTAAGTGACCTTAGACTCATGAACAATAACAAATTTTTATTAGTTTGGGTCAAAGTATTTTAATATGGCTTGCTATGCAGCAATAGCTAACTGAGAAAGTGGTTTAGCTCCTATGTCATCAATCTCATGAACCGAGCCTTGATGAATTTCGCTAGTAAAACTATATAAAAAACAAAAACAGAGCAGTCTCTTTCCATTCATAGAGGCAAGTGGTCTGCGATAAGGAAATAGAGGAAGATAGAACCCAGAAAATATAGGGCCAGATGGACCTTATTAAGAATTTTAGAATTTAATGCTTTCAAATATACAGAATGATTTCTTCTTCTCTCTTTGATTAAAAACAAGAAAATTCACCATCAACACAGAATCTTAAAATTATGTTTAAGGTTAAAAATTTTGGGGGGCCCGGGCGGTTCAGTGGTTAAGCATCCAACTGTTGATTTCTGTTCAGATTATTGATCTCATGATTTGTAAGATCAGGCCCCACGTTGGGCTCTGCATTGACAGCACGGAGCCTGCCTGGGATTATTTCTCTCCCACTCTCTCTGCCACCCCTCCCTTACTTGTGCTCATTTCTCTCTGTCTCTCTCTCTCTCAATAAATAAATAAACATTAAAAAAAGGTTTTGAAATCTTGGGACAATTGGAAATCTGTGTGAAACCATGCAAGAGCCCTCTGTTTCCTTTGACTGGGGCCAGCATGCCGTGAGTACTTACCATTGTGCTGAGCCTCAACTGCCCCACTCTGCTTGCTCTCTAAGCCATACATTTGCAACAGCGCTTAGAGCCAGAGACAATGGAATGAGCGCATCTCACCCTTTTTCTCAGGTTATATTCCAGATCGGAGGCACTTAAGATCCTCCAAGGTTCATTTGAGTCAGCCTCTCCACACTAACATCTGCTTCAGTGCTGAAAGCACTTTCACAGAAGAGGAGATAATGGACAAAGAAGCACGGGTGCTACTTGGCTTCAAGCAGTTATAAAAACATTGAACTGCGTACTTGAAACTGTGGATTCTAAGATATGTGAATATTTTTAAAGGCCTCTGTAAGTTGGACAACTTGATCCTATATTATAGATGGCAAGGACTGTGAGCTTGCATCATAGTACAGAGAACAAATTGTTATCTTCATAATTTAGTCCGTGGCTTCCAGTTAGGGTCCCAGGTATCAGGGAACACAAGGGAAACTGTGAAAGCAGTTAACAAGCATAGTGTCACCTCCACCTGTGCCGAAGCAGGCGCTCTTTCATCTTCCCGCATAGACACTGCGCAGTGAAGTTCATGACTTTGCACTTTCCCAGAGTGCAGCGTATTCAGACAAACTCAAGCTTCGTCAGTGGAACATCGTGCTTGTGGGAAATGTGTGCAGCTGTCAGGGAAAACCTTACAGGCTCTGCAAACCGAGAAACTGGCTGGGACGACCTTTGTCCCAGTGCTTGGGTTCCTACCTAGCCAGCTTCTGGACAACTGTCTACTTGTTAGCGCCGCCAGCCAGACGGACTGAAACAGAGCCGGAAGCTTCCACGCAGGCGCCAATGCTGAATACCTTGTGCTTTTCAGCGACGAATTTGGAAAACTTCCCAGATTGTACATCTGCCTTGGCATAATACCTTGTACTTCAGAGAATGAGGCTTTCAAGGGAAACAGTGAGAACAATCATATCTGTTCACAGGGGGAGGATGACATTTCTTCCTTCTTTCAGGGACAAGTCCCTGCCTCGTTACGCTCTGCCCCCATTGTTATGGCTGCTGGTGCATGTGTGTAATCAGGAAGGGCTCACTTGGCCCACGTGCCTCCCTGGGGTAAGCCCTGTGATTGGTGCACCGTCCGGCCAGTGTACCCAAAGAAAGCTACTTAGGACGGGTGGGGTGGGCCAAGAGGGAGGCCAAAGTATGCATACAGCAAGGCCAAAGCTCCTTTGGCCTTCTCCTTCTCATCACCTTAATACTATCTGTTTTTACTTTTTTGTTTTTCCTTATGTGTTTGTTTTTCATTGTGCTGGCCAAGTAGCCAGACGTCAACAAGCCTCTTTTGTTAATATCTGAGGAAACAGAGATTCAGTGTTTCATAGTTTTCCTTAGAATGTACAGGTCCAAAATGGTACTTCATAAATCTCCTTACTGGGATAGTCATCCTACTCCATAACTAAATCTCATATTTATGTTCAAATTGATATGATTTCAGGGTCAAAGAGACAAAGACATAGCAGAGGAAATTCTGATAGGTCCATAGGAATTCTGGGTGCCTGGGTGGGATTAGTATGAGTATCTGAACGTTATTTAAAATGTGTTCTGATGGGATGTCTGGGTGACTCAGTTGGTTGAGTGTCTGACTTCAGCTCAGGTCGTGAGCTCATGGTTCATGGGTTTAAGCCCCACACAACGCTTTGTGCTGACTGAGTGCATCCTGGTTCAGATTCTTTCTCTCCCTCTCTCTCTCTGCCATTTTCCACTTGTTCTCTCCCTCTCTTCTCTTTCTCTCTCAAAAATAAATAAGCTTCAAAAATAATTAAAAAAAAAATGTCGGGATGCCTGGGTGGCTCAGTCAGGCACCTGACTCTTGATTTTGGCTCAGGTCATGATCCCAGGGTCATGGGATCAAGCTCCAAGTCAGGCTCCACACCGAGCATGGAGTCTGCTTAAAATTCTCTCTCTTTCTCTCCTCTGTCCCTCTCCCCCACTTAAGCACTCTCTCTCTCTCTCTTAAATAAATAAACAAATAAATAAATAAAAATTTTAAAAAATGTATTCTAACATAGAAGTGTAGTGAGTTCCAATGATGCCCATTTTATAAAGAAAGAGAAAAAATCTTTTAAGAATGAGCACATAATCAATCTAAGGGGGTTGGAAAACCAGGTTTATCAGGATGACATTGTGGAAGGTGCACTAATGGGATAAATAGTCTAAAGTAAATACTTGGGAACTTCCTATGGGGTCAAATCCATGCCTGCCCAAAGGCAAAATGGACAGGCAATGCCCAAGTATAAATTATTAAAACCAGGAAATGAAGTGTGAGAAATCAAACTGATGACTTATATACTAGAATGTGCAGGAGAACAGAGGGAAGGGACTTGGTCTACAGGTGCCATGTTCTATAAGAGCACATATCCAGGTAGACAGAAAATGCACGAGACTAGAATTCGTTTTAGGCATCTACTTTACAAGGGCTAACACAGAAGCACTTTTAGTCACTTCACAACTGCAGTGGGTCTAGTGATGAGGAGAAATTTAGAGACTCTGTCCAGATATCTTATAATTTTAAACTAAATTCCCCAAAGGAAATAGTTCATAGTCTCCGTTAAAACTGACACTCCCTCTCAACATTATAGAAGCAAATATGACAGCAAATGGAAGTTGGTATACAGAATATGCAAACTATACAAGGAATGCACATGTTTGCCATTACTATTTTACATGTTGAAGGAGACTTAGAAAATTTTTTTATTGTTTTTAACGTTTTTTAAAAAAATTTATTTCTGAGAGAGAGAGAGAAAGAGAGAGAGAGAGAGAGAGAGCATGAGCAGGGGAGGGTCAGAGAGAGAAGGAGACACAGACTCTGAAACAGGCTCCGGGCTCTGAGCTGTCAGCACAGACGAAGGAGACAAAGGTGGACGCTAAACCGACTGAGCCACCCAGGCGCCCCTGCATGTTGAAGGAGACTTAAAAACTTTATTAGCCTCAAAGTTAATTTAAGAAATGACCTTTCAATGTTCTGTATTTTAATAGAAAATATTAGCCATCCCATAACATGCTATCTGAAGAATGGATGAAAACATTGGAATGCTTTTTTGTTTGTTTGTTTGTTTGTTTTGTGACAAAAATACTCTGTAGAGGGAGGTAATACACTATGCTTGTGTGTGTGTGTGTGTGTGTGTGTGTGTGTGGGCGCGTGCACGCATGTGCACACATGGACACATAGGTGTCTAACAAAAGGTGAACTTGTTCTGTATGTTTCTTTTGGATGAGCTCTCTTAGTACTCTTGTGTTTTCTTTCACAGCGCTTCCAACATTTGTAATTCGGTGTTTTACTTTGGATACACTGTATCTCCTTTAGACAAAGTATAAGATTGTTTTATTCTCTGATATATTCTCAGGGTCTATTCCAGGGTTTGCAACAAGAAAATGTTAAACCAATGATTCTGGACCATTACTACACAGAAGTAATATTTAGCAAGCATCTACCATGACAAAACAAAGGCTATACAGGATATATATCTATATAATTTAATCTTCCCTAGGATTCCGAACGACAGATATTATCAACTCTATTTTGTAGATGAAGCAATGAAGCTTAAAGAGACTGTTGGAACCATCTCTGTCTGTTTAGGTCCAAGACCGATGTTTCTTGGACCATGATGGGCATCCTCTGCAGCTCCTGATGGAAACAGACACCTCAATATGAGGGTGGACTTGCTAAGAAGCCTAACCATTCTGGAATGCACTCTTATGAGGAACCGAATTATCTATCGGTGGAATTATGGAGTCTGTTTGACCATCTGTCAGGAACGTGTAATAGAGAAGATGTAAAAGGAGACAGCATTAGAAAACCTGTAGTCTTCTCGATGCTAAAAGTTTAAATTACTGTGTAGCCTTATGCTGAAGTGGCAGAATAATATGGTTCTTCCCCTCTCTTGGTATTTGCCCCTTTTTCTTTCCCTTTTAAAGCAGATGGTTGCTATTGTGCTTGTGGCCCCAGGAGAAGCATATACACAACAGTCGGAGGGTCTGCTATCTTTTGGCTTTTCTGTTACTGAAGCCTATGCCTTCAGGGGAAGCTGGAGGGTCAGAGGCACAGACAAAATATGTGAGAGAAAGATCAACACAGAAAGCAGGGCTTCTCCACCAGTTCAAAAAAGATAGTCTGGCTGGTGGATGAGAACTGGATGAACAAAGCATAGAAGAGTTAATGGTAAGCAAGGGCAAGGTCCTTGATGCTTCATAGAGAGAGATGCCCTTCGGCACCCTCCCTGGGTAGAGCCATGCGGGGGTAGAGCTTCCCCAGAGAGGGTTCTGAGGGGCCTAAGAACACAAGGTGCGATACCTGTTTTCAGGCAAAATTCTGTGGACCCAGCAGAATGTTGTCTGGAAGGGGTTCTGGGCAAACAGAGCCAGAGACGGAACCAGGTGACCCCAGGATGAAAGGGACACGTCCTGACCCAGGGCCTTGGCCCTCAGGAGCCTCCCCAAGCTCAGACACAGGTCTAGGGAAGGTAGGGAACAAGGGCAGCAGACTAGGGGCTTTGAGGATTTGTTCTGAAAACTAATCAAACCACAGACTGAACATTTATTTAAATCCTTTACTTGTCACTCCTTTGCTTTTCGGCTTCTTTTATATCGTTGCAACGACAAACACACATTCCTCCAATGAGAGGAGTATAACGTGTGTATTCTGAATAAGCCAAATGTGATCTGGTGATGAAATTCACATTTTAACAGGGTTGGCTTGCTTATTTTGAGAGATTGTCTTCATCCATCTTACATTAATTCCTTAGTCTTAAAAAAGGAAGACAGAGGGGCGTCTGGGTGGCTCAGTCAGTTAAGTGTCTGACTTTGGCTCAGGTCATGATCTCACCATTTATGGGTTCAAGCCCCGCGTCAGGCTCTGTATTGACAGCTCAGAGCCTGGAGCCTCCTTCAAATTCTGTGTCTTCCTCTCTCTCTCCCTTCCCCACTCACACTGTCTCTGTCTCTCTTTCTCAAAAATAAATAAACCTTAAAATTTTTAAATTTTAAAAAAGAAAAAATTTTAAAAAGAAAGAAAAATAAAACTTCCTTAAGTTTGGAGCCTTATATAACATCACACCCTTCTGTTTACCCCAGAGGAAATGGTTTGGTGAAGCGGGAGAAGTGCTGGATATCATCTTTCTATTCCTTTGTCTAATAACACGATTTTCTGTAGGTTGTACAGAGTTTGTCGTGTCTGTCAGGGTCCTTTGCACAACAGACATCAAAAGTTTTAAGAGATTTAATGAGGGGAAATGCCTGTGAAAGATAAGGTGCAGAGAGAGCAGAAAATCAGCAGGAGAACGTTCAGCCCGCAATGTCAGGCTCACACCTTGGAAGGGAGAGAGGAAAGGAGGGTTGGAAGGGAAGGTCCCTGGATTGCAGTGCAGCTCTGACAGAGGCTGACAAGGAGCACCCTGGTGGGGCGAATTACTGACCAAGAGCAGAGTTTTATTTTATTCCCCAACATGCCATTTCTCAACAATCCACTTACTCACGGTTGTTATCTACCCTTTATCTGGTTAATAAGGCCTATTCTCCCGCTGCATGAGAACTTGACCTTCGGCACGTCTCTAGCTCTGTTCAACCCATAGCTTGGTAAAGATGGTATGTGCCAACTACATTATGGAGCCATATTTAATATGGTAAAATCTGGCTCATGATTGACAAATTACATCTGGACTGAGATGATCTCTTATAGATGGAGGCGAAAGGCTGTAATTTTGGGGCTTCCTTGAGTAAGTGCCATATCCCTAAGGGAGATTCTAGATGCTGTACCTATTGGGTGCTACAAAAGATGTGGGCTCTCCTGGGGTGCCTGGGGGGCTCAGTCAGGTAAGCATCTGACCTCGGCTCAGGTCATGATCTTGCAGTTTGTGAGTTCTTATGTGGATTCCTAATCTTCATCGGGTTCTGTTTTCCTCCATGTTAATTGCCATCTTTAATAAATGTTGCTAATGTTTTTTGGGAGTTACACACCAGATACTCTTAAGAAGCACTTTATCAATATCATTTCCTTGCATTTAATCCTCGCAACAAACTATGAGGTGGTTTGATAATCCCCATATAAAGAGTAAGTTATGTTTAAATAACTTCTCAAGATCAGGTAATTATTAAGCCACATAGCTTAATTTATAATTCAAGCATGTCATCTGGGAGGCGATTTAAAGTCGTATTCTAATGATAAGAATCTTTTAACTTTTCCTTCAGTAGCTTATGAGTAAACTTGTTTATAGAACAAATATGTAAAGATACATGATCTAGTATTATTTTTTTGAAAGTCTATCTTTCCCAACTTCAACTCCCCTTATCACTTCTCGTGGAAAAGAAAAAAAAAAAATGTCCATATGATGTGTTTTTTTACTGTATTCCAAAATAGTTTTAATGATAAGCTACTATTGAAAAGGCAGGAGAAATTAAAATTGAAAGTCCATGGTTGTGACAACTAAAGATAAATTAAAGGAGTATGAACTCTATGCCTAGAACACTCTTGAAGGACCTTGAAGGAAAATCAACTACATGACATTGAAACCTTTTCCTTAGGAAGGGAGGGTGAATGTGGAAGTTTTGTGTTCTAGAATCTCTCATTCAAACAATCTCAGAGTTCTTTTTAAAACAAAGCTGATCCATTTGAGGCATCATTTAGTAATCCTACAATTACATATGCAATTTTGAAAGTAGAAGCATTTTATCACTTTTAAAGTGGGCATTCAGAGCAAGTCTGACTCATTGGGAAAGGATCTGCACTGAGTATCATAAATGGTTGTTCTTACCAAGTACGCTGATTCAGGTATGATGTTTCAAGTTCAAGGGACTAAGTAGTCACCACCCAAGCTTTTCTCCTTTGCTGAAATCATTCTCATTCTAACTTCATACTTGATAAGTTGTATTCAGTTGCTATTGTCTCAAAAAAGTTTGGGAGATCTCTACAATATATATAATGTTATTCAACTCATTAAAAATATTTACTCATGTTTCTAACTTTCCTTGAAAGCCCTAATTACTATCATCTCAAACATGATTGGTTATAATTGAATAAAACGTAGCAAGGTTAATTTATATAATTAAATGGATAATTATTTACCTGGAATAATTTAATATAAATATATAGTGAAGCATTTTTATAGAGGCAGTAAGATATATAAAAACTTAGCCATCAAAAGTTTTAGCTCAAATCACACATTATGTGTTATTTTACTGAATTTCAAGGATCAAGAAAAACAAAGGGCAATAGCCAAAATCCTTTCTGAGCCATTCATGCCGCTTGACAATTACAGGGTGTCTTTTGATACCTGAATCAGTTTCCTATGCCTGCCATAACAAATGAGTTTTGCCTTAAATTGGAGTGCCTTAAAACAGCACAAATTTCTCATCTTGCAGTTCTATAGTCCAGAAAACCAGAGGGCTGGGCTGAGAACTGCTGAGAGACTCACACGGCTTGACATCAAGGTATCAGCAGAGGTGTGCTCCTTACCGGAGGCTCTGAAAAAAAATCCACTTCCAAACTCATTCAGGTTGATGGCAGAATTCAGTTCCATGTAGTTGTAGGACTGAGGTCCTTCTTCCCTTGTTGGATGCTGGCTGGGAGTAGTTCTCAGCTTCTGAAGGCCACCACGTTTCCTGGCTTGTGATCTCTCTCATCTTCAAAGTTAGCAATGGTAGGTCAAGTCCCTGTCATGCTTTGAAGCTCTCTGATCTCTCCTTTGCATCATCTCACTGATCTCTCCTTCTAGCTGAAGATAGTCCCCTGCTTCCAAAGGTTCACGTAATTACCTGGGGCCCACCAAGATAAACTGCCTATTTTAAGGTCCCTAACCTTCATTATATCTGCTAAGTCCCTTCTGCCATGTACGGCAGCACATTCACAGGTTCCAAGGATTATCGGGTCATGCTCGCCTTTAGGACCATTCTGCTTCCTATGCTGTTGAGAGTTGGTCATATCTCTGTCCTATTAGGTCTCACCCCTACCAGATCCAACCCCTAACCTCCACCTGCGGACTCTGGACGTGTCTTCTAGGCTTTGCTCATTTCCATATAGGAAGCATACAAACGCTTCCCAGGAATGGCCAAGATCCCCATTCTCAGTGAATTCTCAAAGGTACTTTTCTGTCAGCTCTATGTTGCCCCTTCAATTCTGACAGGGGATCTTTTCCCAGCCACTTGCCTGGATGTTGGAATATCTGATTTTCTCTGTCCTCTGTCCTACCCTGGTAGGTCAGCATGGCTTCCAAGCATGTCAATCCCAACCAGGGTCCCCATATGTTTTTTTGGAGGGTCTCAAGTCTTTCCATAGTTTCTCTCGTTCTAGCTCGAATTATGCATCCTTCAGTACCACGAGGCATTGTTGTTCTCATTTTTCATATTTATTAAAAGCTATCACTAGGTCTGGAATGTTACTAAAATGTCCCTTCTGTGTGCTAGCATTTATTCACTAGAAATATGACAAATTTATTAGCTATGGCTTAGGCTAGCACCTATGTGTTATGTGATAAATCACAACACAAACTCAAAATTATTTTTCAACAACCTATATGACTAGGTTAATAGGAAAAAATGTTTATACAGCCTGGATCAACTACTCATTAGACATTTTTGATAAATTATTGATTTAAGATATAATTACACTGATATTATTGGTAATATGCCTAAAATGAGTGAGCTGTAAAATATTCATCTTGTTAATTTGAGTCATTTTAATAAATGAACTGTATTAATACTGTAGTAAACTAATGAGCTACTTGGTAGTTGGTTATTAGGCGACCAGAGGCTAACTGTGGGTATTGAGTGGAATTGAGTAGTTACTATCAAAACTTTTGCTGGGCTATTTCAAATATTATGTGACTTAATAAGCTCAAATTACAAATATTTATTTTATGTCTATTGAGTGCACCACACTGAAATACAAATGAGACAGACATGGATTCTTCCCTCAAGACACTCACAGCCTATTAGACGGGGTAGCAGGCACCTCAGTATCTGGAATTCAAGGTAGAAAGTATGGAATGTCTTACCAAAACCACAGATGAGGCATTGCAGAAACTATGAAGAGAGGAAAACATGACTTCACTATCAGGAAACATATGTGGCACCTCGTTTAAGATAGGCATTTAATAAATGTTGAGTGTAAGGAGCCTCTCGTTTGATCGAATCTTGATATATTTAGACTCACAAAGAGGGTGAGACCAGCAGTCTATCAAATGAAGAAATGGAAACCAAAGCACAGACAGAGTGGAAGTTCTCATGCCTTTACCTCTGTCATTTAGATCAGCCAGTTAGGTCATTCTCATCCGCATTTTTCTCATCCCGGTTTCTGTTACGCAGCTTTGACTGCCTTCTCCTCACCCTCCCTGGCCGGCACACATGGACACACAAAATCTTATCTGTTCCACAGCAGAAAACAAATTGTTGGCCACTCTCTTCTCTTCATTCCCATTGTCATCATCTCAGATAAGCACCCGTCCCTCCCACTGGGTCTGTTGTAGTCATCTGCCAAATGGTGTCCTTGTCTTCAGTGTTTGTCGCTCCAAAAGCCCTCACCATTATCTGACTCCTCATGGTATAACCCTGAACGTGTCATTCACTGCATCAGAACTACTATTCCTGAACACAGTCTGATCCTTACTCTGCCTGTCAAAGGCTCTGTAATCTGATTAAATCCATGGGCCTCTTGTATTTCACCCTAGCTGTTTACACAACCCCTCTCCTCCAGCCGAGCTAGACTCCTTGCATTCATTGCTTTCCCGCTCTGCTCACATGCCTCCCTATTCTGAGGATGCCTTTTCTCATCGACACTCCCTATCACTTCCTATATGCTGAACCTCACATACTCTTAGAGATTCATCTTTTCAGCTACTATGAAGCTCCTTACCTTGTTCTCCTATCTGGAAGTGAATTTTGTCCACTTGTTTGAACCCATCCTAGCTTCTCACACTTCACAGTGTCTCACGGTAGAATTAAAACTCACTTCAAGCTCCTTTGGAGAAGAATATACATTTTTTTTCATTTTACCTCCTCACAATGGTTACTTAACAAATGATCAGTAATGGTTTAATGAATGAATTGTTTTCACTTAGTCCTTTCCTGTTTTTTTTTCTCTGCAGAATATTTATTGACTATTGGATATTTTGTACTAGGATGGCTGATTAATATCCAAACATCAGAGAGTAGGCTTTATTTGAGAGACTTTAAATCGTTTTCATCGGTGAAACCTCTTTGCTAGGATAACATCCAGCATGTCTTAGGCACTCACCCAATAAGTGTTGAATAAATGAATGAATAAAATTACAAATTTAAGAAATAAAGTTGCTGTCTTCATACACAAAACAGCTGATTTAGCAACTCATAAACACTTTTATTACCAGAAAGGCTTTTCAAAGTATTGGCGGGCTTGGTATTCTTATACTTCCAAGAATCGTGTCGTACTTATCATTGACATGTAGGAAGTATAAAATTCTTTACAATTATCATGGAACACAGACATTTTAAAGGTTTCTCGGTGGTGCTGAAGTTTGGGAGATAGGAGAGCTTGGGAATTATCTGCTAATGTTTCCTAGTGCCTGAAAACTTCTAACAGGTTAATTGCCAACAAGCTCCTTTGTTCTCAACAAGACATTCCTCTATGGTAGAGAGATCACTTAGAGACCTCCTACATGCTCCAGAGTACACTTAGAATCCGTACTGAAAGGATAAAGTCTAATAAATGGAAAAAGTTACTTTCCAGTGGTCGGTGTAAGTGATGGAGTTCTTAGGCTGTAATTTCAGACACACTTGGGCTTGAATGCTGGCTCAGACAATACCAGCAGTGTGTTCTCAGACAGTTTATTCCAACTCTTGTCTATACAGTGAGGTAACAACGGTACCAGTTTTAGAGGGCTGTGGAGGGGATTAAGTGAGATGCGGCACAGAGGTAGTAATGAAAATGTGTTTCTTATGTGCCCTGCAGTGTGCTAGGTGCTCCGTGTGACTTGTCCCCACTGAATCCTCACATGAGTCCTTTCCAGTCACTACTACTATTATCCTTATTTTTCGGGTCAAAAAACTAAGGTGCAAAGAGTTGCCGGAGACATAGTAAATCCTTAATGAATACATAGCTAATGTGTTTATTTGCGATGATTGCTACATACCAGTAGCATAACTTTATATCAGACTATTTTAATTAAGTGATATGGTTTTGGTATATATAATTTGATTAAAATATAAGTGACTCGTAATAACGAATGCTTAATTACATTGTACCTGACGCTTTGTTAATACTTTACGTGGCCATCTAATATAATCCTCACAGTATGGCTATGTGATGCGATCTTCCTTCCCATTTTGCAGGTAAAGAAACTGAGGTTTCAGAAGGTTAACCCATGTGTCTCAGGTCACAAAGCTAGAAATTGGTTGGGCCAATATTTTACACCCAGGCTGATTCCAGAACTGGTGTGAGAACCCTGCCATTACTACACAGCCTCCAGCCTGGCTCCTCGTATCTCTACCAGCTGCGTATAAAGACACAAAAGGAATGGAGTGAACGGAGAGCCCGGCCTTCGGGGTAGTACCCTGGGTGCATTAATTTCCCATGGCCGGTGCCACCAACCACCATGGATTAGGCGGCTGGAATTCATTTTCTCCAGAAGCCGGCTGTCTGAAATCGAGGCGCTGGCGAGGTTGCGCTCACTCCCCAGGCCTGGATGGCGATCCCATTCCTTGCCAGTTGTGGTTCCCGGTGGCTGCTGACATTCCGTGACTTGAAGCTGCTTCACTCTAGCCTTCAGGACCCATCTCTTCACATTTCCTTCTGCTCTGCCATCACACTGCCTTCTCTTCTGTGTGCATCTACCCTCTCTCTGTAGATGGACACGTGTGATGGCATTTAGAGCGTGGAAAATCCAGGATAATGTCCCATCTCAGGGCCTTTAACTTAATCACACAGGCAAAGACTTTAACGTATAAGGTAACATTCGAAGCTTCCAGGGATTGCCAGGACCTGGCAACTATGGGGACACCCACTAGCGTGGGGAATATTCACCGAACCCACGAATCCATTGGTCATGACGTACTATTATTCTATGTACCAGTAATGGGAAAAATACCCAACATGGGCAGTCTAGTAGGAGATGCTCTATCATAAAACGTAGACAAGGACTATGTCCTGGTGTAGATATCATCCAGAAAAAAATCCACCTCACAGAAAGAGAGGAGCCTCTTGCCTGCCACAAGCTCGGCCGCATCTGGGCACTCTAATGGGTAAGCCCTGGAGGAGAAGTGTGAGTATTTCGAAAGAAGACTAATTAGTATCTCTTGGGGTCTCAAGACCAGCACAGCCATGGGGGCCGTAGTTTACATGACTAGCCTTTCTTTTATAAATTCTCTCAGGAAATGAGACAGTCCAGAATCTCGGAGGAGCTGGCCTCGTATCAGGTAAACTTATAAGGACCAGTGGGCCCTAAAGACACAGGAGGGGACTGTAGTGGACGTGGAAGTGTGACACCCAGTCCACCCCCCCCACCCATGACTGGTGCACTCTTATTGGCTCTCCGGGACCAGACGGCTCTCCTCCAGGCCTTTCCCAGGAATCGCCTTCTTGGGAAGGAAGTAGCATAGCCCAGGGTTATTCCCCGCTCACACCCAGTGCCCCCTGCACAAGGCCCAAGCCCTGCTTGGACTCCTGGGAGGGGTTATTCCAGCTTCGGAGTTCACCCTGAGATGGTAGGAGGCCTCTGCTAGAAGCATCTCCCTTCTCAGCGTCGCTCTGCTAATCCCACTTCTCTCCCTCCCTTACAGGTCTCAGGAGCAGATAACGTCCATCTCAGAGTCCATTTCCTGTAGAATCATACTTACTGAACGTTTGAAAAATACAAAAACCAACGAACCACAAAGCAAATACACAAAAGTCCCAGGATTTGTCCAGCTGGGCACCCTATCTAAAGGCTGTTTTACTGTGAACTACCCCCAGATTGGGTTACAGATATATAAACTGTGTCCAACTCAGCTGTGAAGTAAGAGGTATTTCTAGTTTTGAAAACTTTTTGGTAATTTAACTGGACTCACGAGAGTGTGATCTTTTCAATGCCTGTTCTGTTCTAATCTAACAATCGAATACTTGGGAGACAAGGGTACAAATTCTCATCCTTCCACTTCCTAACTATACATCCTTGCACAAGGGACTTAGTCTCTCTGAGCTTCTGTAAAGTGGGGATCAATGCTACGTGGCCACTTCAAAAGTCTGTTGTGAACATTAAGTTAAATGTTGTCCCTGTACAACCCCAGCTCTCTGCCTGGCGCGGAAGCGCCAATTTAGGAATGTTAGCCCCTCTTCCAGCTCCCACGAGGTATCTGAAAACATCCTCTCCTGCTTGTAGTCTTCTTGTGAGAGTAGAATATCAGGAAATGTGTCCTTTGTGGTGGATACTTTAAATAAATAAAGCTAATATACAGAGCGATAGGAAGAACAATGTCAAATAAATCCTCTCTTCCCTAATTTAGAAACAAAATCAAAATCGCAGAGTGCATATGTTATTCCTAGAAGGCATGGTTGGCCTGACTGTGGTCTATGTGATGCCAGGGGGGACCTGATGAGCCCGAGATGACATGCCTGTCTGCTTCCACTGCAACTTCCCACCAGGTTTCCCTTCCTTCCTCCCTGGCATGCCTTTGCCTGGTGTTCCTGAGGTACACTTTGCAGCTTTTGATGAGTGGGGCAGGGGACAATAGTTGATGGCCCCTGTTGACTTCCTTTCTAGGTAGGCCATGTTGGAATTTTAGAATCCCTGACCCTCAAAGTGCTCCTAGAACATCCAGGGGTGACTAGCACACCACCGGTGATGGTGGTTTAAACCTGGCTCTTCTTCCAGGAAGGAAAGTCTACCCCACTCTTGATCTTTCCTACTGGCTACATAGCCTGGGCCATCATGAATTTTGGATGGATTTCTCAGGGCTTAGTCGGAAGAGAAATGAATACATTCTGAATAGGAAGGTTGTAAGGGTGGCTCAGTCGGTTAAGCTTCCGACCTCAGCTCAGGTCACAATCTCACGGTTTGTAAGTTCTAGCCCCACATTGGGCTCTGTGCTGACAGTTCAGAGCCTGAAGCCAGATACTGTGTCTCGCCCTCTCTCTGCCCCTCCCATGCTCGTGCTCTGTCTCTCTCTGTCTTTCAATAATAAATAAAAACATTAAATTTTTTTAAAAGAAAGAAATGTTGTAAGAAAAAATATTAAATTTGATTTGTAATAACTAATTCAATTATTTTGTAAATATTTATCAGTGTAATTTGGAAATATGGGTATATTGATCATAAAAAAAGAGCAAAATTTAGTGATATTTGGCAGTACACTGGGCATCTGAAAAGAGTTAATAAAATTGACACAAGGAAAAGATCTTGGTCTGGATAGAAATAGAGTCACTTCTCACCTTTTATGGTGCCACACAGGTTACAAGGTTTTTTGCATACATTAATGTTCATGATAATTGCTCAAGATAGGTAGGCTATGTAGTCTTTAATTTTTTTTTAATGTTTATTTTTGAGAGAGAGAGAGAGTGAGACAGAGCACCAGCGGGGAGGGGCAGATAGAGAGGGAGGCAGAGAATCCGAGGCAGGCTCCAGGCTCTGCGCTGTCAGCCCACGAACTCACAACTGTGAGCTCCTGACCTGAGCCAAAGTGGGATGCCCAACCGACTGAGCCCCCCTGGCGCCCCAAGGCGACATACTCTAAACCTCATTGTGCAGATGAACACATTGAAACTCTGAAGCATTAACATGAAAAGAAATTAACTTCCTCACTCCTGGGCAAAAGCTGCGTAAGGACCACACTGCTCCTTGGCACTTCCGGGAAGCCTATATAGAAGCCGTGTGCGGGAGGGGGGCCTGCATTTCCATAGTAAGATTTGGGGAGAAGAGTACCGAGTGTAGGACTGGATGCCAGATCCCCTTCCTGCACCCCTCCATTTTCCGTGTCCTTACCTGGAGGTTTATAATTGGCCACGCTCTCATGAAAAGCACAGCAAGAACTTTGTTCTACTCTCTGAAGTACCATGTTAAAGGATGCTAACCACCCCCTGTCTCTTCCCGTCACATATTCCCCCATTGGGCTAATCTTCCACGACTCAACTCATTTCCCACTTACAGCTGCCAGCTGGGCACCTCTACCTCGATGTCTGGCTGGTGCTTAAACTGATCATGTCCAAATGGAAAGGGGTCATCCCGATAGAAATCTACCCTTCTTCCTGTTAAGGAAATTAATAGCAAGACATCAGACTAATTGGAAGTAAAATGGTTAATTCTTTGCCTTTTTGTCCTCTCTTGCCTTTTGTGGTTCTGGTGGCTGTGCCACCATTGTGTTTCCCCCAAGCAAAGCACAAATTTGGAGACATTCATATAATGAATGTAAATTAGGGCAGTGCTGGGCACAAGGAGTTTTGTTAATAGAGGGAGATGGACACACAGACAACATTAAGAAGAAGGTAGATGTCTACAAAAAAGCAGTGAAGCAATAAAGGAGGGCCTTCTGCGGTGCCTCGGTGGGTCTGACTTTGGCTCAGGTCATGATCTCATGGCTTGTGAGTTCGAGCCCCGTGTAAGGCTCTGTGCTGACAGCTCAGAGCCTGGAGTCGGCTTCAGATTCTGTGTCTCCCTCTCTCTCTGCCCCTTCCCCACTTGCACTCTGTCTCTGTCTCTCTCTCTACCCAAAACAAATAAACATTAAAATATTTTTTTAAAAAGATAAAGGAGGTAGCAGTTATGTCTGCTTCTGGTGAAATATGCAATGGCTTCTCCAAGGAAGGACAAGCAAGCCGGCTCTTGCCTCTGTGTTCCCTCAGCAGACAGGAAGGGGAGAGAAGCCCAGGTGAAGAGACAGCATGAGCCAAGGCACAGGCCCAAAAGAGCCTAGTACATTTAGGGAGTTCTGAGTTCTTCCGCAAGTCTGAATGAGGCCAGAGAGACAGGTCAGGGTCTACATATGTTTACTAAGCAGGACGAATGTTATCCTATAGAGCAGCGATCTGCCCTGGCCACAGCTGCACAGCAGAATCACATGGAAGCCCTTTCATAAACAGCCTCCCCTGCCCGAATCCCTTAATAATCCTCAAATAAGAGATTGGTTTGATCCCGCCATGGAAGGCTTGGAATTAATTATTTTTTATACTGCCAGAGGTGACTCACAGGTGATTTCTAGGTTTTTAAGCAAGGGAATGACACACTCAGATAACAGGCTCCCTTGTTGCTATGGAGGTTGTTTGAGGAGGGCAAGGCCCTAGGTAATCATTCTGGGTAGATTTACTTTGGCTCTTCCAATTTGGTGGTCCCTCCTTTTTTATACTTGGCAAGTCATTAAGATTGGACCTCTAGGTTTCTTGAATGAATTCTCTATTTATTTTCTGTTTTCAATATTGTCCCCTGGTTCATCATTTCATTATTGTTTACTTGATATATTTCAGTATACTTAGCAGGTGAGTCCCTAAACGTTCTCTTTACTCAAGTTGAATCCATCCTCGTTGATCTTCTGAAGCTTGTAAATTTGAACATACCATTTCTCTGCTCAGAAACCTTCAATGGATCCTATTGCTTATTAAATTTTGTCAACTTCTCATTCTGACAGTGGAAATCTTCATCTTGCTTCAATGGTACTGTTTTCTACTCCTTAAATATAGTCTTTACTTTTTTGCTTTGTTCATATTTTTTTTTTCCATAGTAGGAGACATTTCCCTAACCTGTGTTTACAAAAGTCGCTCCCATTTTTCTTCCAAGTTTGGCTCATAGGGTACCTCTTCATTGAAGCCTCTCTTGATTGCCCAGCCTGCTTGTAGATTTCATAATATCCTTTCAACAAACATATATAACTTTCTATTTATTAGAACATACATAATTTTCTAACGTCTTCTCTATAACCATCATCTAACGGATAACACGCTCTCAGAACAAACAGTTATTAATGGTGGTGCATAATTTGCTTCATTGCAAATAAAGATGGGTCTTCATCATCATTAGATACTACTATATATTCTTCTCTATCGCGATTTGCCCACATAAGGCATAGAATAAATAAAATAAATTAATAACTTATAGGTAATTTATAGATTAATAATTTTCAATAGAACTTGAAATAATGAATTAAGAATTTTCATTGCTTCTAGGTATGAAGAATTTTGCTTTTAACAGTTATAATGATAAAGTTAAAAATGAACTGGGAAAGGGGCACCTGGGTGACTCAGTTGGTCAGGTGACCAACTTTGGCTCAGGTCATGATCTCACGGTTCATGAGTTTGAGCCCCACGTCGGGTTATGTGCTGACAGCTCAGAGCCTGGAGCCTGCTTCACATTCTGTGTCTTCCTCTCTCTCTGCCTCTCCCTGCTTGCACTCTGTCTCTATCTCTCTCTCAAATATAAACAAACATTAAAAACATAAAAAAAATGAACTGGGGAAAATACAAGACCCATCTTAATATTCTCCCACAGCAGTTTTATGTGGAGAGACCACAGATATTGGAATCAGGCAAATACGGAGTTGAATTCCACTTCATTATTTACTAGTTGTTTCACCCCAGAAACATCGCTAGACCTCTTGGAAATTTAGAGACTTTTTTCTGTAAAATTAGACTTGTGGCACCTGGATCACATGGGTATACAAAATATCAATAATATAACATGGGGCATGTGTAATAGCCAATGTATGATAGATAACCAAGCATTCCCTCCATCTATATCTATTAAATTAATAAGTTCTACAAAACACTAGTAAAGAGGCATTTGCTTGGTATATAGGAGCAAAAATCAGATATTTACTAATAATACGAGCCTTTTCCAATTAAACTTTAAAAGTGACATACAATGGGGGCGCCTGGGGGGCTTAGTCGGTTAAGCGTCCGACTTTCGCTTAGGTCATGATCTCGCGGTTCGTGGGTTCGGGCCCCGCGTCGGGCTCTGTGCTGACTGCCAGCTCAGAGCCTGGAGCCTGTTTCAGTCTGTGACTCCCTCTCTCTCTGACCCTCCCCTGCTCACGCTGTCTCTCTCTCCTGGAAATAAATAAAACATTAAAAAAAATTAAAAAAAAAAGTGACATACAATGATCCAAGGTATATAAATATATTTTTAAAGAAACAGTGGTTCCTGGATATAAAAGAGTTAAATGAAGGTACATGTTTATCTAAAGAAATAATGAGTCATTCAGAAAAGGTATTGGTAACCATTTTGGTATAGAAAAAGGAAAGAGCATGAAGCAAATCTGGTCAGTGTTGGTTTAAGCCCTAGTGCGTGGTCAAGGATGCACCTACTACTATCTGGTCCAGGAGGTGTGGGCATCTGAACAGAAGGTGCAGGCATGGTTAGATGCCACTAAATGCCTGAATTACAAAACTAACCATGTCTTTTCTTGTCCAGTTTATACTAGACATCCTCCTGAGAATAATTTAGCTTTTCCTGTAGCTTCCTTTAGACAAGTATCTGGTCATTTTGAAAAAACAAAATTGTTTTTCATCTTATTGGATAAATTGGTTTTTGAGTTTGGAATATTATGAATTCTATCACTTTGGGTCACTGTTTCTTAGTCCAATTATCTCTAAGATACTCACAAGGTCAACATGCTATGACACGTTGAGGAGTCTATATCCCATTATGAAACTCCTTTGTATTGCTTGACAACTCAGAGCCTTGGTACATGGTGATGAATGGTGTGGATGAGCCTTGTACCACACGTACATAGAGTTCTGGTTCCTAATTCACATTGGCTATAAAGGGAAGATTATTGGACACTTGTGGATTGCCTCTCCTGTGACTTTTTCCTCCCTTTCCCCTTTCCAATAGCTTATTCACGTGCTTTTGGAGAAGCTGAGCCCACCGTTGCTCTTGGATGGAACGCATGACCCAAACAGGGACATCAGAACATTCCATGACTCTAGCTATGGTGACTGGTTTGTGGGGGTCATGTGAGATAATCCAGCTGAGTCAGACTGAATCTCAGGTCTTTTTGGAATTCTAAGACAAAAGTATGTGACCTTCCTCTCCTCTAGAGGGTACGTGGGGTGTGGCTGTCAGGCTGAGGACTGTAACAGCCATTCTGTATCTATAAGGATGGAAGCTGGCCTGAAGAAAACACCATAGGAGGAGCAAAACACTAAGAAAAATGTAAAGAAGCAGAGTCAGAACTTCGGCAATCTCATAATCCCAAGAATCAAACTGTGCCTAAAGCCTGACCCATGTGTGACGTTTCAGTTACATAAGCCAGTGAATTCTTTCCTCTTATTTAGGTCAGCTGAAGTTGAGTTTTATGTTACTTGCAAAACAAAGGGCCCTAACATAGAAAAGTACACTAGTGGATAATTATAAATATTTTTTTAAATTTTCTCAATTTTTAAGTTAATAACCCTGAAAAGAATACATAAAGCTACAAAACAAATAGCTTCTTGGTATTGATATTTTACATAACAATTCATATTTTCATTCCTCCAAAATGAAACACTTAACTCCAAAAAGCACACTTAACCAACTTTCTGATGTCACTAGGAAAAGATGTTTATGGTGCTTACTTATCTCTCTTTTCAAGTCAATAAAATCGTGGCACTAAATTTTCAGTTTTAAGCACCTAAATTTTAAACTGTTGTCAAGAGCACCTGAAGGATATAATGGAATGTTCTCGGGCATGAATAGATTTTTTTTTTTTAAAGAATTTTTTGTCAGGAAGACGCTCAAAACCTCAGCTCATCAAGAGCTGTTGGATGTGTTCACATCTGTTCTCATCCTGGGTGACCCTTCTCCCACATAAACTTAAAAGTTTCAAGTGTATGAGAATGGAGGCAGCATACTAAAACATTCTGAAAGAGATGAGGATGTAGAAGAAAACAACAGGAATTTATTGAAAGCCACTAGATATGGCTCCCATTTCACGTGAGAATATCTATCACCCCACTCTTTCCTCACACAACTGTAAATGCTTAGCGTTCAAGGACTGGGACAAATACATACCCCACTAGGGCTTTGCTTGTCTCCTTTTAAAAATGTAATATTCAGAATCATGGCATCAGTGTAATTAAGATTCTTGGTTGTAAGCAAGAGAAAGCAATTCTAGCTTCGTGAGTAAAACAGATTTATTTGGAAGAATATTAGTATGTGTTCATAAGCAGGTGAGGGGCTTCACAGAAATGGTTGAAGAATGGAAAGTAGTCTTAGAAACAGGTGGAAATCGGGGTGCCTGGGTAGCTTAGTCAGTTAAGCATCCGAGTTTAGCTCAGGTCATGATTTCACCATTGGTGGGTTCAAGCCCAGAGTTGGACTATGTGCTGACAGCTTGGAGCCTGGAGCCTGCTTCGGATTCTGTGTCTCCCTCTTTCTGTGCCCTTCCCCCACTCACACTCTGTCTGTCTCTCTCTTGCAAAAATAAGTAAACATTAAAAAAAAAAAAAAAAAAGAAACAGGTGGAAATCAAGGAGGCTACAGGATGGACAAAACTCAGGGAATAGGAGCCACAGTTCCTCTATTTTAAGCTCTCACCACAGGGATTAAAACATCTGCAATTATTCCCTCTGTCAAGGTTTCACTTGTTTCTTTTGAAGTTCCAGAAGAGATTCCCTTTGGCCACATGCTTGCCTAGGAAAGGGAGCATCTGGTCTCTTTAGTTTGTCTATGGGGTAGTTAATCGTCTTCCCAACAGGACTATATATAATGGCAGAAGGTCCATTTCCAAAACTTTTTTTTTTTTTTAAATAAAAAATAATTGAGGACTAACTCATGGCCAACCAAAGCAGCACACATACTCATTACCGTATCTACAGATCCAGGGATCCTGAGGCAAATTCCTTTCTCCTCATGTAGACAGAACGCCAAAGGAGTCAACAGCATGGTAAGTATTCTGTGATTTGTGTCAGAAGTCTAAAGCACTGGGTCTTAGTAATATATATCTTGAGGATAAAACGCCAACATTCTTCAAGACACAAAAATTTAACAGAAGCAATTCCTTAGAGGGAATGTCTATCGGTTGGCTGTTCTTTCCATTGCAGAGAGAGGAAAATGCCTGTTGTTCTGCCATTTCAAGAGATGGAGCCCCTAAAATCACATGCACAAAATACAAAATGGCTCTCCTAAAAAGAAATGGCTGACTTCTTTAATCCTCGAGCAAGAAATGGGGTAGAGTTTTTTCTGTCTTCAGTCTCTGTCTCTCCTCAGAAAAGATGGTTTATTTTTTAGTTTACAGTGTAGAACTTGGTTTTAATTGTGTTACTTTTGCTGGTTTGAATTATTTAAGGCTAGTTGAAAAACCGATTTCATTCACAGACTAAAACTCCTGTGGACAAAAAGCATTGGGAATTTGCTTCCATTACAGTTGAACAGCACAACACTGGTGGTAAGAAGAGAGGAAAATAGGTCATTGTTTTTTTCAAGTGACTCTCCAGCAGCTGGTTTCCTTACCATGCAGGAGAACATAACAGAAGGAGAGGCAATCACACTTTTCTTGAGTGCAGCTATTTGTAAACGAAATGCACTAACACAATATCTAAATACTCAAGTGAGTTTCTGACAGTCCTATCCATCACAGTACAACTCTCACCATGTCACCTAAGTGCAGCCATCCTAACGAGCCAGGGGGAAGGAAAGGTGAATAGATTGTTAAGCCACTTATGTTGCTGGTCCATAACTTTGCAATGTAGGTCTTTTGCTCTCCGTTCCCTTTTGTTGTATAGTCATGACTGTACATGCCAGCATGATTATATACTATATACTATGACCTTTTCATCATCCTCTGATGAAAAGAGAAGAAAGAAGGTATTTAGCAAATGCATTGCTTTGGTCCTCTTGGAAGCAGATTCTGAGACATAGCAAAGAGTGGAAGAGGTTTGTTGAAGGTTGATGTCTGAATATAAAAGAAGGAGGAAGCAGAACTGAGCAGGGAAAGCCTCAGACTGAAATACAGATCTCATAAAATTTGAGCCAACTGAACAAGGGAAATCTAAAGCAAGAATCGCTCGCTGGAGTTCTGCATTGGGCAGAAATGACTAAAGTTATATCCCAATCATACTCAGTCATTACAGGGGACTGTCTGGGTGAGTGAGACCTCCATTCTCCAGATGAAGCAAACCTTTCAGAATACTGTCAACTCTAGTACTCATTGCAGAGAAACAGCAAGAGCCTTCTTGAAGGGAACTTGGAACGGGCACACAACAGGAAATGGTTCGTCTAGCATGAGATATTGGTTTAGTCCCAGAGTAAGTATCATGTACTGACTCTGTCATTTTTTAAAAATGTTTATTCATTTTTGAGAAAGAGAGTGAGTAGGGGAGGGACAGAGAGAGAGGGAGACACAGAATCCGAAGCAGGTGCGCTATCAGCACAGAGCTTGGTGAGGGGCTTGAACTCATGAACCATGAGATCATGACCCTAAGCAAAATCAGATGCTTAACCGACTGAGCCACCCAGGAGCCCCCTGACTTTGTCATTTTTATGACTGCTACCAAGGAGCACAATCCTACATTTGTAGGCAGAGGGAGTGAAAACGTAACAGTTAATTATAACGACTGTTCTATTAAAGGGAAGCATTTATGATGACTTATTGTAAACCAATTAAAAATTACAAAAACATAGCCTTAGTTTGGGCTGCTATTATAATAGGATATTATAAACTGGGTGCCTCAAACAAACATTTATTTCTCAGGATTCTAGAGGCTGAGGAAATACAAGATTAAGATGCCAGGAGGTCCTGTGTCTGGTGGGAACACTCTTCCTGCTTAGTAGTTGGTCATCTTCTCGTTATATCATCCCATGGGCAAGGGCAGAAGGAGACTGTCTCTCCAGTCTCTTCTTATAAGGCACTACTCCCATCATGAAGGCTCCACTCATCACGACCTACTCACTTTCCAAAGCCCCATCTTGAAACACCATCACCCTGGGGAGTTAGGCTTCAACACAGGAATTGTGGGAACAACACATTAAGTCCACAGCAAACATATTTTGAAAATATGTTTTACTGGTCTACTTTTTTTTTGAAGCAGGCTTCACATCTAACACACAGCCCAACATGGGGTTTGAACTTGCAACCCTGAGATCAAGACCTGGACTGAAATCAAGAGTCAGATGTTTACCCAAATGAGCCACCCAGGTACCCCTCGCTGGTCTATTTTTAAGTAAACTGTTTAAGTATATCAACAGTCAGCATTGTCTAGTATGGGCTTAATAGTTCCAGGTATGTTATTAAAAATTATTAGATTAATGGGTGGCGTTCTGGGTAAACATATTGCTACCTAACATATCATCTAGAAAGACAGCATGTATAGTGCAATGGAAATAACACTGGCAGGAAGTGAGAAGACTTGGTCTTGAATTCTCCTTTGACAGTAAATATCTGTGTTCTAAGTTTCATAAAAGAACTTCCTTCCTATTGATAATTTCACTGTGGAGTTTATCTTGTCTGTATTACAGTAGACAATACCAAAAGTTCTCAAAAGTCTTAGAGATATCCTTCCATTCATTAAACAGGTATTTACTGAGTGCAGAACCCAGGATAGGCATGTACCCAGGCATTTGAGATACAAAGCAAAGCCCATATTCTCTTGGAGTTTGTGCTTTAGTGGGGAAGCAAACACTGAGAAAATGCAACTACAATCTGTGATAGGTACTGTGAAGGAAGATGAGGCACACTAACAGAAAGAGAACATTGTATGATTGTGTATGGGTGGAGGCTTGGATTTTAGGTAGGGTGGTCCAGCACATTTTCTAACAGAGCAGATATTAGGGGCAAATCTAGTACCTGTAATGGAAGTCTAGAAGGAACAGCAAGGGCAAAATTCTAGGGGCGCTACAAGCTGAGCTTCTGGAGGAACCCTGTAAAATAAGTGTGGATGGATTATTGTGAAAGAGGCTGCTTGCCGAAGCGAGGTGGGTAAGGAAGGGCAGATCTTGTGGGAATTAAAATTCAGGCAAAGAGTTTGAGGTTCTTTTAAGCCCTGAAGGAAATCCCTGGATGTTTTTAGGCAGGATGACCTGATAAATGAGGTATCTTTTAGAAAGATGACTCTGGCTACTGTGGGGGAAAACATATGTAGGGTGGCGATTTGGGTGGCCAAAAGCTAAGACACTAATTAGCCTGGGTGAACAATGAAGGTGATTTAGACAGCCAAGGTGGTGGTTGGGTTGCTTCACAATACATTTTGAAGGTAGAGTTGCCTGGAATTGCTGATGGATTGGATGCAGGGAGTGAGGGTAAGAGACGAATCAAGAATAACTTCTAATCTGAGCTACAGTCTAAATATGGAGCTCAAATGTGTTATCGGGCATACGCCAAACACCAGGGGCAATTGCCTTCTGTGAGCTAAGCCCAATTTTTGGGTCCATTAATATAAGCAGTGAGTGGCAATTTCAGGTCATGGAAAAGGGTATGAGATTGTCTATTTTTCACTCCTCACTACGAACACAGTACTTGACTCTTGTATAAATGAAATTTTGTATGCGTCTTGACTGGTCCTCTTTTGGAGAGGTCGAAGGGGAGAATTCAGACTATAATTGGGCATCTATATCAGAGTCCCCACTTAAGATAGAAATGGGTGGTAGTGATGATACCAAATTGTGTGGGTTTAATGAGAAAGTCCATTTCTGCTTTTTGGCATAATAAAAAAGCAAAAGCTGGAACAACTTTTAGATAAAGGTTTTTTCATAGGAATTTGGCAGCATTATAAACTCTATTTGACATAATGTAAAGGCAGATGGAAGTAGTAGCAAGACTTCCATTAGAACCACAACCTAGACAGGGAGACAATCAGCTTTTTTGTGGCCTGAAGCTTAAAGAACTTAGAAGATCTTCTTCAGGGTTAGAAACAAATAATTAGAGATATAAAAATCAGAATGAGAAATTATTCATATGAGGAAAAATTGCAAAAGATAACTCTTTAAGGCTGATAAAATCACAGACATTACAGAATACACACAAATAATATAATATTTTTATAAATTATTGTCTGATACGACTCTGTAATAATTTTCCCTACTTTTGGTTGCATATACATTGATTGCATTAACACAAAACAAAAAAGAAATTGCAAAGAGTAAAGATAATTCTGTTTCACTCTAGCATGGTTGATGAAGCTTTAAAAAATTTTTATAGTTGGAATGCCATAAATATATGTCTTCTCACATGGATGTATCCACTGATTGGATAATTATGCCCTATAAACATAGAATTCTGATTAATTCTATTTTGTATCATTTTTATTAAAAAATCCTATGTCTTAATGATTGAAATGATTTTTGAAAGACCAGCTTTGGACTCTGTATACTTCAAATATTATTCCTCCTCCTCTATGTATGGACATTGAGTGCCAGGCACAGACACGTTTGCATCATGACATAGCCCTGGCCCTGCCTCTGCCTCTATTTACCTTCTCCCTGGTACCTGAATATATTCTTGGAAGCCATTCCCGCACTGGGAGGGCCACACTGAGAATTACCTATGAAACTCATAAATATACTCCATTAAACTAAATGGAGCCAAATGACTCTCTAGGCAAATGACTGAACTGCCCGCGCCCACTCCAATACCAGCCTGTCACCTGGAATGTGACAAAATTGGAAAAAAAGACAGTGGTCTGAAACAATTTTCAAATTAGTTTGGCAAATTTTGTTAAAACACTGTGTGTACACAATGCCAGGACCCCTTTCAGCACCTTGGAAAGGGGCCCTGAAACTTGAGCTTCATTTTGTCCGTGGTAAATCCTCTTTCAGTCAAGAGTCACAATTTGGGGTGTACTTTGTTGTAATTTGATGAGAGAGAAATAATAGCTACCTAAGTGGTAACCTCAAAAGGAATTTCAATTTCACAGAAAGGAAATTTGTCCAGGAATCTCTTGGGCACACAGAAGAGGAGCAAGGGGAAAACAAACGATCTGTTTTTCTGGCATGTTTGGCTTGACATGTTTTACTCCAGTGCCTCCCAAACTTACACGTGCACGTGAGTCCTGAGGATCTTGTTAGAATGCAGACTCTGACCGCACGGTTCTGGGTCAGCAGATTCTGAGATTCTGCAGCTCTAACAAGTTCCTTGATTTCCTATTGCCAGTCTTAGGATCACATTTGAATCCCAAGATGTTAGTAATATTTCAAGGGGTGATTTCAGGTCGGCAGAATTAAAAAAAGAGTTGGGGTTTAGAAGGAGATTTTGTGCACTGTCAACATGAGATCATCTAAGTAAGAAAGGTAGTGAGTGACAAGAAAAAAGCCTGGGACCGAACTTCAGGGCACAGTGACATTTAGGGCAGCCTTTCTGAATTGGTGTTCCTCCTCTCAACCACAGGACACAGAAAGTGATTTCAGTGGCTGTTTTCTCCATCCCAAGGACAACGACTAACTAACCGATTCTAATGTACAAGGGAGAGGTGAGGTCAATGGATGCCTTTAGCCATCAAGGCTTTGTCTTTGAGAACTCTGCCTGAGAAAGGCTGAATTAAAGGAAAAGAAGAAATGATTTATCACAGTGGACTAAGATTGAAGTTTGAGTAATATCAGGAGCTTAGGGCTTCATCAGATTCAGTAAGAAAACTATATCAAAGATGAAGGGGCGATTAAATATATGAGGAGTTATTAAGAGCTCAGTTAAAATGAGGATTATTGATTATCATCCTCTCCTACAAAATAGGTTGTGTTGACTTTGGCAAGAATAGTTTCACAGAGAGAGATAGAAGGCTTAATCTGAGTGGGTTCAGGAGAAAACAGAATGGAAGGAAGGTTAAATGGTGAATATAAGCACTGTTTGTAGAGTGCAGAAATGGGTGGTAGCCAGACTTCAAACAGGAAGGGGTTGGAAAGACTTTTTTTTTTTTTTTTTTGTTATCAGATGGGAGCTATTATAGCCTTTTCTGTATGCTAATCAGAACAGGTCAGCAGAGGACAAATGTCTTCACTGAGACCTAAATTTTCCACTCTGCAATACTCTTTAGGGCCACATATGCAGCTCCATACAAACTTTGTATTGTTTCAATTCATTCATTCAGCAAATACTCAAGGAGGATTGACGATCTGGGTGTCAAACACTGTTGTCTCCTGTGGTTAGCTGGAGTTTTCTGCAGAGCTTTTTTTTTTTTTTTTTCACTCCTCTATTAATATCTCACCACACTCACTGAGTCTATTTTGTGAGATAATCAGAAAACAGTAGGGAGGCACCTGGGTGGCTCACTCGGCTGGGTGTCTGACTTTGGCTCAGGTCATGATCTCACAGTTAGTGGGTTCAAGTCCCGTGTTGGGCTCTGTGCTGACAGCTCAGAGTCTGGAGCCTGCTTCAGGTTCTGAGTCTCCCTCTCTCTCTGACCCTCCCCTCCTCGGGATCTCTCTCTCTCTCTCTCTCTACCAAAATAAATACACATAAAAAAATTAGAGAAAACAATATTTTAGAAAAGAGTAAGTAGATAATATGTGGAAAACTTAAGATACTTAAGATTGAGATGCAGGAGCCCAAGTTCTGGTATCATTGTAGTAAAAACTTCACCCTGGGTGAGTAGATAACCCTAGAATGGTCAGGAGTATATGACATGATGGAAACAGGATATTTGGAAGTCGTTGTATGTGTCATAATCTTCCCCTGTCCAAGCACCTTCTAACTCCCAGACTCTCTGATAAGTAAAATGTTGGACACCCTTGACTCCTTCAGCTTCTTACTAAATTATCTCATCCCATCCTATCCTGTCAACTGAACTTGACCAATGCCTCTTGTACTTGACCCCTTGTTTTCATGTCTACACTGACTTCTGCATCCATCTTCCTCAACATTTACTGCCCAGTCTCCACAATAGGTAGCTAGTTGGGCTCTCGACTGCTGCAAACAACTCCTTAGTCTGCCTTCTAAATTCCAGGCCAGACCCACCGGTCTCCTTCTCAAAAACTGCCATTTGAAGAAAGCCTGAACTGAACGGGACATCTGGATGCTTCTGAATCTGACATTTTCAACTTTATTCCTTCTTCCATCCATTAAATCACTCTCTCCTTGAACCACACAGGGCTACTTGTCCTTCATGCCTTTCCTTATCCCTTCTTCTATTCTATTCTGTTTTTTCTTTAGTCTGAAATTTAACACTTAACTTGGACTTTGTATTATTACAAGGGCTCATCAAAAATTCTACATTTTTGGCAAAGCTTTCTTGAATATGTCAAGTCACAATGCACGGCTCTTTGTTCTACTTCTTGGAAGCTGACATGGACAGCCACTGCAATACCTACTTATGTCTTGTGTAGTAGATACATCTTTTTTTTTAATGTTTATTTCCCATACTTGATGATCAATTCCTTTCAGAGAGGGACAGTTTTTACTCATCACTGAACTCTCTACCAAACACATTTACACAGCTCTCAAAATGCTATGTACATAGTATGTGTTCGATGAATTGTGCATGAATGTATCAACCAACTAACCTCTTAAGTATTTCATAAAAAGTGAACTAAAAAACTTCAAGTCATTCACCAGATTGCAAGTGCTACAAGGGCAGAACATTTTTTTAAAACTTTTATTCCCAGCACCAAGAACAAAGTTCAACTCAAAGAAAATTGGTCATATGAATAATTCAAAAAAGTCTAAGGATCAGTGTATACAGCAGGCCCATCTGATGGTTAAGGGTAAAATGGCTCCAGTGAGAAAATAAATACAACGAGAATAACCTCCAAACAAAATGGGAAAAACAATAGAACTGTGGACTCAGTAACAACTGGATTAACAATGATTGGGGTGTTCAAGAGAAATACACTTTCAAAAAAAAAAAAAAAGCCAAGAAAGATGCTATGGACGCATTATTCCCAGCCAGGAGGGGATTCCAGGCATGGTGAGAATGTTGATAGCAAGTCTGAGTTGGGATGCTTTTGTTCATAGTTCTGGACTGTCTGGAGAGACTGAGGGCAAGGCTATGATTTCCAGCAACCACAAGAAGTAAATGTGGTCACTCAGTGCACCTGGGCAGGAAGGGGGCTGGGTTAGTGCTCCTCAGCGAGTCTAGGCTCTTGTGTAGAACCAAAGAGACCAGACGTTACTATTTCCTGTGGGGTAAGGGATGGCTGTGAGAGCTGGTGGGCCTCGGAGGGACTCATTTTGGCATGGGCTAAGTGACCCCGAATCCAAGTACTGATGGATGAGCCTCTCAGGATGTACAAATGACCTGTACATTTGTACAGAGAGGCTAGAGAGAGGCTTGTTCAGCAGCGGGGTCCTGGGCCCCCCCAGGAGCATGGCCTGACTGAGGAAACACACTGGGAGATACACCAGCCAGGACTTGAGCAGAAACACAGGCCAGCTCTACAGTTCAGAATGGATCCGCCTCATCTCAGCAGAGAGCAGCCAGGGGAAAGCCAGGACCACAGAGTTGGTGCAGGGGGACCAGCCCAAGACCCCCCGTGAGGCCAGGATCCCTTCCCCCATCCTGACATCAGGAGAATGGGAAGCTCCCACTCCTGGGAAGGCGGCCACCATGTGGGGAAGGTGCAGGGGAGAGTGGGGAGGAGCAGGTCTGTTAGGAGTGAACCACACTGATGGACTATTTACCCTGCAGACATGATCCAGCCTAAAACTAACTGGGGACCACTACGTCTACACCCCCACCCCCACCTTCCTGGCCCAGCCCTGGGGAGCAGAGGCTGGTAAGCAGGAGCAGCTCAGCCAGAAGAAATAAGAAGGCACCATTTTATTTGTTTTTATGAATCCAGCATGTTAAATTGTGACCTGTCAACTTGGAGGTCCAGGGGCTGTGAGAAGAGCAGTGCCGGCCAGAAACCCAGTGCTGGCCTGCAGCTCAAACAGAAAAGGGCCCCACGGTGCCCAGTGTTGATGCTGCCCAAGGACGGTCGTGCCTGACTGGGAAGACGGGAGCCACAGGAGACAGGCAGAGGCGCAGCCCGCAGCGTCAGCTTGCTGACCCGGGGACACAGCTAATGGGCCTGGAGCAGGGCGTCTGTGCTCCGAACGTGCTTCCAACTAACAGAATCGTGTAAGCGTGTGTGTCAGGATCCGGGATTTTGGAGCACTGACTTTCCTAAGTTTCCTCTGCTGAGTATCTGGAGTTGCAACCCATGCTATTCTGATGCACTGAAACTTCCATCACATCATTCAGTGGGGTTTCCAGGCTGTCACCTCTACTAATGTCAGACCAAGCATATAGGGTCTTCAGTTTTCTTAGAAAGGAACAAAAAAAAAAAGCAAGGTCTAATTTTTAAATGTATAATTCACATGTGGCTATTTCCTTACTATTTGTATACTTAATTATAGATTATAAAACTAATTATGTGTTTTGTGGTGTTTCCTTCCAAATCTGATCCCAATATCCTACATTAGTCTTCACTATATCTTTGTGAGGTATGGCCATAAGATCGATTATCTTCCTTTAATAGAAAGAAGAGAAGGAAAGCGGTTTGCCCAAGGTCAGTTGCCAAATTAGTGCTGGGACCTGGCATAAAGGTCCCACGATTCCTGCTCCCGTGCTCCACGCAGGAAGCCATGGTGCCCCTAACCCATGACACCACGTCAGGACCGGCTCCGGTTCAGCCAGGCAGGCAGACATCCCTGGCCAGTCAGAGAAGGCGCAGCCCACCGCGCGGCCCAATCTAGTCCGGCCCTTAGACCAGAAAGCAGCACAGACTGAACAGAGGACGGAATGACAGAGAAGCAGTCTGCCGTCTCCATCCCGCACAACAGACCATGTTGGAGCACCTTGGTCTCATAAATTCTTTGTCGTCACGGTGACAGCAAAAGCAGAGGTGCAATGTACCTGATGGTCACATTTATCTGTTAAAAACTTGAGAGTTTTATACATACAGGGCCCTCAGGTATTTCTCATGTCTCATCTATTTAATCTTTCCAAGGCATCGCAAGTTACATATAATTATCCTGACATACAGCTGGTAAGTGCCGGAGCCAGGATCTGAACTCAAGTCTGTGGTGTCCTCCACTGTTACAGCAAATGAAGCATGAAGGTGGGTCCTTATGGAGCTGGTCAGTGCTGCTCATGGGGACAGGAGAGACAAACCCAAGTAAGTCTCTCAGAAGCTGGCTCAGTAGCTACCAGGAGGTGGAGTGGAACGTGTATCCCTTGTTTTACTTCTTGGCTGTGGTAGCAATTTAACTTTGTGACCTTGGCATAGTCAAGCCCAGTGTCAAAGCGGTTCCATGGAGATCTGAACGATTTCTAAATGGACAGACACTTGGAGGGTGGAAAATGAAGAATTCCATGTTGAGGAGAGGTTACAAGGATATACCTTCCAACTGGGTTGAGCCCCTCACAGTTTAGTCACTTTTTTTTTCTGATCACTGCTCCATTTCAAGAGCCTTGAATAACCCCTGCATCCCTGATATACACCCCAGTGTAAATATGCAGACCATTCTGACACTGAAAAATATGTCCATAGCAAAGTAGGACAGGTTAGAATTACAGTGTAGCCTGTAGGCATAAGGGAGAGAAATGAGTAGGTAATACTTCACTTCCTGAAGTTGCAAGGAATAGTTTACCAGCCAATTGCTGCAGAGGAAGGATAAAATTACTATCCAGATCAACAAATGCATAGACTAGAAAACAAATAAATTATTTCAACACTATTTCAAAAACCCATGCTTTATCGATGATAAATCACTGAGTGGAAGGGAAGTTATGAATACAGTACTTATTTTAAAGACTCGGTATCTTCATGGTGTGATATATTCATTTATTCAAGAGTGCACCATCAAATTATCTGAATGGGTAAGGCTCATTTACATATAATATGCCAAGTGGTGATAAATTAGAACTTTGAACATCCATTGCCTCAGTTCCCCAATGATAAAGTCAACTAATTTCTTCCCACATAAAGCAAACAAATACACAAAATGACTGTTTCCAAAGTTTACTCAACAAAGCGTGCACTACGTCCTCACTCCCAAATTCAAGTTTCCCAAAGGATGGTACGTTGTGTTTGTGATGCTCACCTCACAACTGTTCCAGGCTGGGGGTCTGATAAGCATCCCTTAACACACAGGAGATAGAGAGATTGTCACAAGTTGACCCCCAAGCTAATGCCATGGAACAGGATCTTTACAGCGTGATTTCATGATTTTGTAAGAAGACACTCCCAAAATGTACACAGAACACATTCAAATTTAATTCCAAAGCCAAACAGAAGTGCTCGGGATTATTCATGCCTTGGCTGCCCTTCATTAATGCAAATAATTCAAAGAGGACTGTAAGCAAAGAGGCACATGGACGGCTAAGATAAAGCAAGAGATGCACATTGGCTTCCGCCACCTTGATTTCTTTTGTTCTTTTGGTTCTTTAAATGTTTACAGAGAAACAAATGTTTCTCCACCTGTTCCGCTGAACGTCTGCTGAAGGACAGGGTAAGATTGCTTTATCCCCATTTCTCAAACGAGAAATCCCAAACTCTAAGATACAGACTTGGCCAGGGTCACCCTAGAAGGGAGAGGAAACAGAATCGATTTCAACGCTCTTGTTTCCTCAAGCAGGACCCTTGCCATTGTAGCATCGCCCTTGAACGCTGTAAAGAACGCACACACGGTTGGCACCATTCATTCATTCACTCATTCGTTCAGCAACTACATACTGTGTGTGTGTTGGGGGGGGGACTATTTTAGGCACTGCAGATAGAACGATGGACCGCATAAAGCTCCTGAGCATGGAAACCATGAAGGTTTACTCTTTTTCTTCTTTCAGCTTTCTAAAAGGAGAGATGAACAATCAGGAGATGGGCTTGGAACACGAAAGATGAGAAACACAGGATCACTTGCTTCTGTGTGGGAGTCCTGGTTTCCTGTTTTGACAACTGCCGTGGGCACAGAGCGGGACATGCTTTGCTTCTTATAGAATGTGTATGTAAAATGGACCCAAATGAATAGAATTAAGTGTAGATATTGACCAACTAGTCTGTTAAAGTGAATACTATTCAATACATGTAATGCTATATTATTTCAGGTTCTAAAATGGATTCTGACACCTTAAGAGGTTTCATTGTATAACTACGAAATATTTACACAACTGTTCTGAGCAGCTGATAAATAATAGCAACTTCAGACATGCTTAGATAGCTATTTCGAGAGAGAGCATTCCATACATAAGCACAGCCCTTTAAAACAGTATGAAAACTGAAGTGTTTTAGATACTGTTTCTAGCCTGAACAAAATAGCCAAGACAACAAAAGTAATAACTTCCTCTACTGAACATTGACGTTTCTAATGCTTGAGATTAGAAAACACAAAGAATACCCTTGTATTTAAAAAAGATTCATTTATACAATCAGATTTGTAATAAAATCTTCAGTTATTTTGGTAACATGTTAATTTACTGGTGACTTCCCTGATCTTTTCTTACTTGTAGGTTTCTTTAACGGCCCTGAAAAGTCTTAGCTAGAGGCAACCTCAGAAATACAGAACACTGTTAAGGCTTCGCTTTAAAAAAAAAAAAAAGGGAAAAATTGGTTACAAAAGAGCTGATAGGAATAATGGCAACTATATTTAGTTTGTAGATTAGGGAGGTGGTGGATAGAATTAGACATTTTACAGTAACCATGAAAAATCAAAAACATTCATTCCAATTCACAAATTCAAAGCCTAAAATAACTTATGCTTTGGGAAAGTACAATTTTTAAATACAAATGTAAATTACAAAGTGTTTTGTAATCTACTTGATGAGGCTGGTTGCTCTAAGCCATGAGAGAAGCCCCAACCCAGGATTCTATAATTCTATCCATCTCACTTACTTTGTTTCTTTAGTTTGCTAAACGTTTCCTGGTGTATAAAGTAATAGCTGCTGAAAATGTGTAAGACACAAAAATATTCTCAAGCTTAAAAATCTGTGCCAATTTTCAAGGCTGAGATCTAAACAAGTTGCTGAATCAGATTTTCTAAATTGAAAAATAGGGGGTTTAATGGAGAATCAGTGGTAGCTGTGGTTCAGAATGGTAGTAAAATCAGCCCCAGACAGGTACTTCCTGACAGCAAGGCTACAGCTCAGGGAACGCAGTCTTAGTCACCTCTTCTGTCAGCTGCCGTGTGCCTCTGAGGCCCGCCTCCTAGGACCCATGCTTCTAGTGTCTCTGGGAGATAGAGCCGTAAGAGTTGCCCAGAACGGATGATTTTTGTTTAAGTGTATTTGCAGATTCGAAGGAAGTGGGGCTTACTTAATTTCCAACACACTTTTTCCACCTTCAATTATTTCAGTGTTCCTGACTTCCCATGCGCCATATCTGCTCATGATGAACCACAAGTTTATGTCTCTCCCTCCTTCTCACCTCATACATTCTTCACAGGGTCGGGGGGTCTCTTTCATGCCGTGTTTACACTCCCCTGTTGTTCAGGATGCCGAAATATACATGCCTATTTCTGTCCTAAACCCATTTATTTGCTGCCTGCTAGACATCTCCATCCGATGCTTCACATCCTGAAATGGCCATCCTCATCTCTCCCTGCGAGCTTCTCTTTCTCCCGTATATTCTCTGTATTCTGGAAGACAGATCACCACCAACACAGCAGTCTGGGCTAGAAATCAGAGCGTCACCGTCATTCTCTCATGCCTCCTGTCACCAAGTTCTATCTTGATTCTGCTTAGTTTTTTTTTTTTTAATGTTTTATTTATTTCTAGGAGAGAGAGAGAGAGATCGAGAGAGAGAGAGAGAGAGAGAGGTAGGGTGAGCAGGGGAGGGTCAGAGAGAGAGGGAGTCACAGACTCTGACACAGGCTCCAGGCTCTGAGCTGTCAGCACAGAGCCCGACGCGGGGCTCGAACCCACGAACCGTGAGATCGTGACCTGAGCTGAAATCGGGCGCTTAACCGACTAAGCCACCCAGGCGCCCCGATGCTGCTTAGTTTTTAAACATAAGGACACATTGCATCCTTTCTTCCTTGTCCATCCTTATTGTAATTCTTTTTTTTTTTTTAGTTAATTTTTTTTTTTTTTTTGAGAAAGAGAAAGAGAGAGAGAGACAGAGCATGAGTGGGAGAGAGTCAGAGAGAGAGACACACAGAATCCGAAGCAGCTCCAGGCTCTGAGCTGTCAGCACAGAGCCCCACGCGGGGCGCGAACCCACAGACTGAGAGATCACGACCTGAACCAAAGTCGGCGGCTTAACCGACTGAGCGCCCAGGCGTCCCTCTTCCGTATTGTAACTCTTGAACAACTTTGCTTGTACCACCGCAAGCTCTACATGGTCTCCTTTCGGTGTCTCTTCCCTCCCATCTATTCTGTACCCTGAAGCCAAATCTATATTTCTAAAATGCTTATCTGATTATATCACTCTCCTGCTTAATATACTTCAAGGACCACCTATGATTTAGAGTAGTGATTGTCAATATTTTTGCCAGAAAAAATTCCTTCACTTATATTTAAATATGTCCAAGAGATGGAAGTGGACTTGTTCTTGTTGAAGCAGAGGAGGTGAATCCCTGGCTCCTTTATGGCCCAGGCTCACCCCATCCAGTCCCCAAGTCCCAATCATTCCGTTAGGCCCTCTGTTTACCTTCTCATACTGGTTTTTACCGTCTCTCCCTACCTCCAGCACTTCCGACTCCAAGTTAATTTAGGCCATACCTGAACCATGCAGAAAAGAGTGAGTGAATACAGTGTAGAATTTCAGCTGCCCGTGGCCGTGAGCTTCCTCCTGGACCAAGCCCAAGAGCACCCACCACCCTGGGATCTTTCTTCACAGCTCAGGGAATTCCCATCACCGCTCTTCAGTTTGAAAGATCCCACTTCTGATTCCTTATGAGTTCCTCTTTTTTACTTTTGCTTTTGGTTGTTGTCTTGTTGGGTGGAATGGATCATCCAGTATTTTATGAGGAAAAATGAGTGTGTGTATGTGGTGTGTGTGTGTGTGTGTGTGTGTGTTTGCAGATATTACTTGTCCAAAAATGTCCTTATTATATATTCTTGCTTGATCGGTAGTTTGGCTTGTTCTATATTTTTTTAAAAAAATTTTTGAAGTTTTATTTATTTTGAGAGAAAGAGAGACAGAGAGAGAGGGAGAGTGAGAGAGCATGAATTGGGGAGGAACAAAGAGAGAGAGAGAGAGAAAGAGAGAGAGAGAGAGAGAAGCCCAAGCAGGTACTGTGCTGTCACAAACTGTGAGATCATGACCTGAGCCAAAATCCAGAGTCGGATGTTTAACCAACTGAGCTACCCAAATGCCCCTGGCTTGGTCTATATTTTAAAGAGGAAAGGATTTTCTAATTTTCCATTTCAGGACCTTTTTTCTCCATTGTCCCCCAGCCTTCACTGAGCCTGCAAAATCATAAAGTCATCTTAACTTTTGATCTTTTGTATTTCGCATGTGCTTTTTTATTCTCTAGAAGCTTATGGCATCTTCTCATTGGGTCCAGTTGCTCTGAAATTTCAGCGATGTGCCTAATTGTGGATTCATGTTAGGCACTGCTGATTTTCAGGCTGACGACTCATGTGTTACTGCCCTAGGATTTATTCTTGAATTGTTTCATTGATTTCTCCCTCCTCTTTTCTCAAACCCCTATTATTTGGATGTTGGAGTGGATTTAAACTATTCTTCTAACTGCATCTTTTCTTTGCCTTCTGCTTTTCTTTATAGGGAAGAAATTGTATCCATTCGTATTGGGTTCTTTCTTTAGGCTATAAAGTTTTAAATTTCTAAGAATGAGTTTTGCTTTCTGCAACATTTTAAGCACTTTGTTCCTATTTTGGTGTGGAAAATCTTTTTTGAAAATTTATCTTAGAATGTTAATAATGGGGTTCTTTTCCCCTTTATCTTTTTTTGTTTTCTGTTTGGGGGGCAGAGTCTGTTCTTCTAAGTTTGTTTTATTTTTGCTTTGTTTTGGTCAGTATCCTCCATTTTAAAGATTTTCTTTAGGTATATGTAATCCTTTGGATGTCTGATCACGATTAAGAGTGAGAGATCAAAACAACGATTAGAACCACTGAGCCCATAGGGAGGGCTTGTCAATTTGGAACTTGTAGGAAGGGTGATTTGGTTTGTATGTGTTCTCAACCTGAGACACAATAATTCTCATAAAAGAACACTGGACTGTATACCTTGATTATAGAGGTAACAGATCAAACTCCATCTTACTCCAGTGGGATAGTAGGGTTGGCTGATGGAGCGCTCTGTAGCATTACCCAACCACACACACTTCCAGACTCAGTTTGGTCTCTTCTTTTGTAAAAGTTGCTTTGAAGTCATCCTGCCCCTAAGTCCCAGACAAAATTAATTGCCTCTTCCTTGGTGATTTCAGGATACCTTGCATATTTCTTTATTTTAGAACCTATCAGGTTGTCATACCTTTCTTATGTATCCCCTTAAATTTTTATTTCCTTGAAGTAAGTAGCTAGGTCTTTTCCAATTTTTAACCCCCCAAACCTGGATTAGGGATAGTATTTTGAGATGGGGCCTTTGGGAAACTATTAGGTTGAGATGAAGTCATGAGATAGAGGTCTTATGATGAGATTAGTATTCTTAGAAGAATAGACACCACAGAGCTTGCTGTCTGTCTGTCATGTGAGGACACAGCGTGAAAGCTCTCATCAGAACCCAACAATGCTGACACCTTGACCTTAGACTTCCAGCCTCCAGAACTGTGAGAAAGTAAATTTCTGTTGTTTTCATAGCCCCAGTCTATGGTATTTTGTTATGGCAGCCTGAGCTAACTAATACAGCACCTAACACATGAAATAATCCCATAACAATCCTGAATAAACCAAAATGGGGCTACTGCCAATAGGTAATGTGGTTTGATGTGACAAAAAGAATATCACATCACAGTTTTCCTGGATTCTATTTCTTTGCATCTCTTACAGATGAGTTTGCTTTGAGTATCAGAGCCAAGTTTTGACTCAACTCTGATACTAGTGGAGGTTCACAGGCAAGTTCTCAAGTTACCGATAGCCGTTTCCTTCCAGTAAAAGGGGACAAAAATAAGTCTGTTCACCTAAAAGAGCTGTTTAGGTAATTAAACATACATACAGTGCCTAGAAGAGCTCTGGCAGAAAGTATTTTTTAAAAATGGTAGATGTGATACTCAACCATCCACACCATTATGCTACAGGGATTCTAACCAACAGTAAGGGAATTGGCATTTCTCAGATTTACTCCAAATAATCTGCCTCTTTAAAACCTCCTCAGAAATATCTTTGTTAAGTGTCTCAGTGAAAAGAAGAGTAGATATTTTTCATGCTCTGTTTTAGTTCTAATGGTTTGAGAATAAGAGGCTTTTCTTCTTCTAAAAAATGGTAGGTTTCTTCTGAGAACAGATGATTGGTTCCACCTGTCTGGCAATCCTTCTGCTAAGCTGCAGGATGGCTAGTTAATATAAGGAGAGTCTTTGGGCACTAAATTGGTCTAAATTCTAATTTCTCTTAAAAGAGAGTTGGGATGGTTTCTTTAATATTGAAGGCCAAAAGTGTTAGACGGAGATAATTCCACATAAAGTACTGAATGACATTATTGAGCTTCCATAAAAATTGCCAAGTAAGATTTCTCCCACACCTTCCACAAGGGAGAAGTCATTTGCTAATGAGACTTAATGAGGTGAATATTAGAGAGTTATGCAAATTGCTCCAATATGAGACTTGAAAATTGTTATTCTTCTTTGATCCCTTGGGTGTCTCTCTTTAGCAATTCAAGCATAAAGAAGTGCTTTTTTAAAAAAAGATGTGCTACCTTTTTTATAATGCAAATAGGAATACAAAATGTGCAAAAATTAAATCATAAATTGTAGGTTGAAGATAAAGAGATGTATCAGTGTTATTCTTAAAAATATCCACTTTTCCCAGTAGGGAATAATCTTGCAATGCATTCTCCTTCTCTTTCAAAAAAGATGTTTTACTTTTTGCAGGTACTGTGGGAAATCAGGATTGTATTCAAAAGAAAGTTCATTTAAAAATACACATCTTATAGGCACTCTTTGAAACTTTAAAACAGTTAGAAAGGTTTAATTAAGAGCCTGTGAAAGATTAAAACAAAGCATTTCTGTTAGGACCAGATAGCTTCCCTGGTAAATTCTAAAAACATTTGAAAAAAGAATTAACAGCAATCCTTTGGAAACTCCTCCAAAAATTGAAGAGGAGGAATGCGTCCAAAGTCATTTTACAAGGCCAGCATTATCCTGATACCAAAACCAGACAAAGACACCACAAGAAAAGAAAATTACTGGCCAATATCCCTTATGAACATGGATGCAAAAATCCTTAAAAAGTTTGGTTAGTAAACCAAACTCAGCAACACATTAAAAGGATCCTACACTTTGATCAAGTAGGATTTAGTCCAGAGATGCAAGGATGGTTCGACATCTGCAAACCAATCAATGTGATACATCACATTAATAAAATGAAGGGTCAAAATCCTATGGCCATTTCAATAGAGGCAGAAATCATTTGATAAAATTTAACATTCATTTATAATAAAACCTCTCAACAAAGTAAGTAAAGAGAGAATGTAACTCAAAATAATAAAGGCCATATATGACAAGCTCACAGCTAACATCATACTCAACAGTGAAAAGCTGGAAGTTTTTCTTTAAAAATCAGGAATAAGACAAGGGCACCTTCTTTCACCACTTTTATTCAACATAATATTGGAAGGCCTAGCCAGAGTATTAAGGCAAGGAAAAGAAATAGAAGTCATCCAAACTGAGAAGGAAGAAGTGAAACTCACTATTTTGCATGTAACATGATATGCAGAAGAGCATAATGAGTTCACACACACACACAAAAATGCTAGAAATAAAAACTGAATTCAGTAAAACTACAGGATACAAAATCAATATGAAAACCTCTTGTTTTTCTACACACAAGTTGTCAGAATAGGAAATTAAGGGAAAAAATCTCATTTATAATTGCATCAAAAATTATAAAATACTAGGAGTAAATTTAATCAAAGAGGTGAAAGACCTATAAAACTATAAGACATTGATGATAGGAAATTGAAGACCAAGAAGTAAATGAAGATAGTCCATGCCCATGATTGAAATAATTAATTTTGTTTAAATGTATATACCGCTCAAAGTAATCTACAGATTCAATGTAATCTCTATCAAAATTCCAATGACATTTGGTGTGCCTGGGTGTTCCAGCCAGTTAAGTGTCCAACTCTTGATTTCAGCTCTGGTCATGATCTTGCTGTTTGTGAGTTTGAGTCCTGCATTGGGCTTTGTGCTGACAGTGCAGAGTCACTCTCTGCACTCCCTTCCAAAATAAATAAATAAACTTAAAAAAATCCCAGTGGCATTTTTCACAAAAACAGAATAAACAATGCTAAAATTTGTGTGGAACCACAAAAGACCCCAAATAGCCAAAGCAATCTTGAGAACAAAGAACAAAGCTGCAAGTATCATGCTCCCTGATTTCAAATTATGACAGAAATCTATAGTAATCAAAGCAATATGGTATTGGCATAAAAACAGACCCACGGATCAATGGAATAGAAAAGATGGCCCGTAAAAAACCCATGCATATATGGGCAATTCATCTATGATAAAAGAGGCAAGAATATACAAAGGGGAAAACGTCTCTTTAATAAATGGTGTTGGTAAAACTAGACAGCCACATGCAAAAGAATGAATCTAGATTATTATTTTATACCATACACAAAAATTAACTCAAAATTGACTAAAGCTTTGAATATAAGATATGAAACCATAAAACTTCTAGAAAAAAAAACATAGGTTGTCAGCTCCTTAACATCATCAATAATATTTTTGGATCTGACTCCAAAGCAAAAGCAACAAAAGCAAAAATAAAGAAGTGGAATTATATCAAACACATAGCAAAGGAAATCATCAATAAAAATAAAAAGGCAACCTACTCAATAGAAAATATTTGTAAATCATATATCCAATAAGGGCTTAATATCCAAAATATGTAAAGAACTCATACAACTCAACAGCAAAACCAAACCAAACCAAACCAAAACACACACACACACACACACACACACACACACACACACACACAAGCCATTCTAATGAAAGAATGAGCAGAGGATCTGAATAGACATTTTTCCAAAAGTGTCATGCAAATGGCCAACAGACACATGACAAGATGCTCAACATCACTAATGGTTATCAATAAAATGTAAATCAAAAACCTAATGAGCTAGCACTTCACACCTGTTAGAATGGGTATAATCAAAATGACAAGAAATGACAAGTGTTGGGGGGAGGGGGGGATGGGCATGGAGGAGGACACTTGTGGGGATGAGCACTGAGTGTTATGTGGAAACTAATTTGACAATAAACTATCAAAAAAAAAAAAAAAAGAAATGACAAGTGTTGGTGAAAATGTGGAAAAAATGGGAACTTTTGTGTAAAAGTGTTGGTGGGAACATGAATTGGTGCAGTCACCATGGGAAAGAGTGTGGAGGTCCTCAAAAAATTGAAAAACAGAACAACAATATATGATCCAGCAATTCCACTTTGAGGTATTTATCTGAAGAAACTGAAAACACTAATTCAAAAAGATAGATGAACCCCATGTTCACTGCAGCATTATTTACAATGGCCAAGATATGGAAACAACTGATGTGCCTCTAGATGTATGAATGGATAAAACAGATGTAAAATGGAATAATTACTCAGCCATTAATAAAGGTTGGAATCTTTCTATTTGTGACAGCATGGATGGATCTTGAGAGCATTATGCTAGGTGAAATAATTTAGATAGAGAAAGATAAACATTGTATGATTTCACTTGTATGGGGAATCTAAAAAAGCCAGAAATGAAAACAAAAATCCACATACAAAGATGAAATAAAATAAAAACAAAACAAACAAAAAACGCTAAGCTCATAGATAGAGACAACAGATAAATGGTTGCCAGAGGAAAGGTGGGTGAAATGGATGAAGGGGGTTAAAAGGTACAAACTTTCAGCTATAAAATAAGTAAGTCACAGGGATGTAATGTACAGCATGGTGACTATAGTTAATTGTACTGAATTGCATATTTGAAAATTGCTAAGAGAGTAAATCTTGAAAGTTCTTATAACAAAAAATTTAGAGTATACCTGAAATTAATTTAATGCTATATGCCAATTAAACCTCAATTAAAAAAGAGAACCCATATTAGAGATGTTAAAAAGAAATAAAAGCATTCCTGTTAGAAAATCTTGTTGCAACCAGAAGACAATGAAGATTTTTCATATAAAGAAAATATTGCTTCAGCCAATATAAAGTCACAAAGTATCATTTTTCTATAACTTCCTCAGTGGTGTGCATACCAATCTTAAACTTTTTATATGTCTAGAAATATGTTAAAAACACATTGCATCGGAACTGACACTGACTTCCATGAAATAATGGGAAGAATAAGTAAAGGGATGGCAGACATTTTAACATAGCTTGTGGTCAATGCCCACATGCCCTACTCTGGTCCTTAATTTGTGATAACTGGGAGCATAGGACTCAATACCAGCATGCTATGCACTGGCGTGAAATCAGTTATGGAAAATATTCCTTCTTTCAATTCATCTTACCCATGAAGTGAGATGCACTGTAACACATCCCAACCTCAAAGAAATCATAATCAAGTCATGAAGAATAAGAGATAAAAAGACAGAAGCATGTTCAACTAATAGTAATGAATAAAGGCAGACTATGTGATCTGAAAAAAAGAGCAAACAAACATGTAAGTGAAATTCCCTGATAGGTATTTAGGAATGCAATCTTTTCACTGCATGATTTAACTGATGTCAGGATATTCAATGAACTTTGGGATTATTCACCTGGTAGTAGGGTGTATGGTGATAGATGGAGCAAACCATGGTTGGAGGGCCAAAGATCAATTAGGGGCGGTTATTATTCTATTCTAAGCCAGAGGTAGTGAGCATCTAAATTATGTAATATACTTTGAATAGGAAAAAAAGAGTGGAGGTGAGAAACTCTGTGAAGGAAAATTGAGGCTCAGGTGACAGTTATTAGTCGATGGAAATATGAGAGCTGTGGTGCAGTGAAGAACTATACGGAACTGATAGAAATATTTCTACTGCCATGGTCACTGGGACGACCAGATGTCAGATTCAAAAAGTAATTTTACTGAGCCATCAGAAGGACAGAAGGTCACTGTTTGTTTGTTTATTTATTTATTTAGAGAATTCCAGCAAAGGAAGGGCAAAGGGAGAGGGAGAGAGAATCCCAAGCAGGCTCCATGCTCTGCACAGAGCCTGACGCAGGGCTCAATCCCACAACGCAGGGGTCATATCCTGAATTGAAATCAAGAGTCAGATGCTCACCTAACTGAGCCACCAGGTGCCCCAGAACACTATCTCCTGTCAAACTCCAGATTGAGTGACTTCTATGAACTTCCCCTTGTTCAGGTATATTGACCATCTTGAACGGACCTATATTTAATAAAAACCCACTACGTATCTGGAACAATGTTAAGTACTTGAGGAAAATAGAAAATTAAGATCAAATCTATGTATCGTCATGTTGGCTTCATAATTGTTAAAAATGAGTGAGGCTCTATCTGGGCTCTGACAACACTAAAAAGCCCCTCGCTCCAGGGGATGTAGCATAGCTATTTCCTAGAGGAAGGCCAGAACAACATGGTGCAAAGATGCCAAGATTTCTTGCAGATGCCATTTCTGCCTTCTGCCATGGGTTCTCTAAACACTTAGTTTGCTTTCCTCCATCCTTTCACAAGCAGGTGAATCTGTGTTTTAAGCATAAAGAGGTGAATAAAGAAGCAGTAAGAATGTCCCCAAATTCTCTCAGGGCTGCTGTACTAAAACCAAACTCTCTGAAGTTATCAGTAACTTTTGTCATTACAGCAACATGCAGAAGAATGAAACTGGACCCCTTTCTTCCACCATACACAAAATTAAACTCAAAATGGATGAAAGACCTAAGGGTGAGACAGGAAATCATCAAAACCCTGGGGGAGAAAACAGGCAACAACCTCTTTGACCTCAGTCGCAGCAATTTCTTGCTTGACATGTCTCTGAAGCAAGGGAAATAAAAGGAAAATGAACTTTGGACCTCATCAAGATAAAAAGCTTCTGCACTGCAAAGGAAACAATCAACAAAACTAAAAGGCAACCAACAGAATGGGAAAAGGTATTTGCAAATGACATATCGGATAAAGGGTTAGTATCCAAAATCTATAAAGAACTTACCAAACTCAACACCTGGAAAACAAGTAATCCAGTGAAGAAATGGGCAGAAGACATGAATAGACACTTTTCTAAAGAAGACATCCAGATGGCCACCAGAGACATGAAAAGATGATCAACGTCACTCATCATCAGGGAAATACAAATAAAAACCACACTTAGATACCACCTCAGGCTGGTCAGAGTGGCTAAAATTAACAACTCAAGAAACAGCAGATGCTGGCGAGGATGTGGAGAAATGGGAACCCTCTTGCACTGTTGGTGGGAATGCAAACTGGTGCAGCTGCTCTGGAAAACAATGTGGGGGGTCCTCACAAAATTAAAACAGAAGTACTCTACAAGCCAGCAATGGCACTACTAGGAATTTACGCAAGGGATACGGGAGTGCTGATCATAGAGGCACATGTATCCCAATGTTTATAGCAGTGCTTTCAACAGTAGCCAAATTATGGAAAGATCCCACATGTCCATCAAGTGATGAATGGATAAAGAAGATGTGGTTTATATACACAACGGAATACTACTTGGCAATGAGAAAGAATGCAATCCTGCCATTTGCAACAATGTGGATGGAACTGGAGGGTATTATGCTAAGTGAAATAAATCAGTCAGGGAAAGACAGATATCATATGTTTTCACTCATATGTGTAATTTGAGAAACTTAACAGAAGACCATGGGGAAAAGGAAGGGAAAAAATAGTTTCAAACAGAGAGGGAGGCAAACCACAAGAGACTCTTAAATACAGAGAACAAACTGAGGGTTGATGTGGTGGTGGGGGGGGGCAGGGAGAGGCACTTGTTGGGACGATCACTGGGTATTGTATGTAAGTGATAAATCATGAGAATCTACCCCCCAAACCAAGGGCGCACTGTATACATTGTATATCAGCCAACTGACAATAAAGTATATTAAAAAAATAACTTTTGTCATTAAAGCTACTGGACATTTTTGTTTCTATAGTAATCAGGTGTCTTTTGCTTACAAATGACAGGAAAGCAACTCAAACAGACTCAAGGAAAAAAAGGATTGTATTGCTCACAACATTTAAAAGTCCAGGCTTCCAGCTCTTTACCAGTAATTCCAGTGAAACTGCTGACATGGAGTCCCGTTGGCTTGTTTTCCTCACAGGCCTTCCCTGTGCTCAGGGAGGTCATACACTCATTGTCTACATTTGGGAACCATTGGGTGGGGTTCACTCAACCCACACCGCGTAAATCAGGAGTAGAGAAAGCACGGTTCCCACTGGAAAACCGAAGTATCAGAAGCACAGGGAATCCATGCATTTACACTTCAGCATTGATTTCATTTGACTTGACAGAAACTTTTGACATTGATGACTCATTCTTGAAATATGGCATTTTCTTGCTATTTTTGGCATTCTTTGTTTTCTCTCACCTCTCCTGTTACTCCTTCTCAGGTCTCTCCACAGGATATACCTGACCCAGTTTATGAACTACCCCGAATTTTTTCAGGCCATCGGTTGCTTGCTCTGATTCACAGCTGAAGAAAATCCATTGAGAGTCACACCATTCTATCATTTAAAAAATTCAAGCTACTAATGACATCATTTCATCTCTTAGCAGCACTTCCTGTCTCTGTGTTTCTCAAAGGTATTGATGGATTCGGCGGTGGCCAAACCACTTCATGTCTGTTACTAAGGGCACTAGAAGCTCTAGCAATGAGGCTTGACTGGACTGAACCCATGGAGACTCTAATTTCTCCAAGTGCTGCCTGGAAGGGCTGAGGGCCTAAATGGTACATTTTGGTCAGTGATAAGCAAGAGCTGGAAGGACCCAGAAGATAAATTGCATACTCTTTCCCAGCCTTACAGACTTGTAGTTCCATAGGGTCTCTCTGGAGATGTCTCCCATGACCAAGCATCAGGCTGTTGCATGTAGGTAATATACCACCATGGGTTTGCTTTCCTGCCATTCCAGCCTCACTCCTATTTTTCTTTTATTCTTAGTGCCCGGCTATCACACCCTCTCCGCCAGTAAAGGATAGCATGTAGCTTTACTTTCAGCTTTGCTTCTTAGGAAACAAAACCTGGGTTAAGACACTGATCTTCTCTGACCAATGCACATTTATGGTTCCTTAGGGTTCTTCCTACATCATTTCTCTTCTCATAGCACACATTTTTCTGGGGAGACTCCATCCACTCCCGCGATTTCAGTCGCCAGCTGCAATCTGATAACTCTCAGACATCCATCTCTATCCTGACTCCTCTTCTGAGCTCCAGATCCACAGACCCAGCTCTTTCTGGACATCTCTCCTTGGGAGACTCTCAGGAATCTCCAACTCAACCTGCCCAAAACTCATCGAGGTGCCAAACTCAAACTGCTCTTCCCTTGACATTTCCTCTCTTGGTAAACGGCACCACCATGCACCCAGTTGTCTAATCAGATGCCTGGCAGCCTTAATCCCCCACTATCCTTTATGCCTCACTGTTCACAGCCAGTCTCTCACCAGGCTTTGACAATTCTATCTTTTAAATATCCTTAGCTGCATTAACTTTATTCCGTCTTCCCTCACCACTCTCCAAATCATTTTCCTACTTACCTGCATTTCTCCAGTCCACTTTCTATAAAGGGGTCCCTTTATTTAATTTTTTCCAGCTTTATTGAGATATAATTAGCATGTAACATTGTGTGAGATTAAGGTGTATGATGTGTTGGTCTGATATACTTACATACTGCGAAGTGGTTACTAGGGGTTGGGGGCGGGGTGGGAGAAATGACGAGATGTTGCCAAAGAAACGACAAACTTCCAGTTACAAGGTGAGTAAGAGCAGTCTTCGAGATCCTTTCGACCATCGATCTCAAAAAAGGCTTTCTGATTTTTCAGGCAAAACTTCCTTAATGAGGCTTACTCCAACCTTTACGCCCTATCCCTACGTTTTTCTCTGGGTTCATTTCTTACCTCTCAGCAATGCAGGGGACTTAGGCTTTAGCTCTCTTGAATTTTTATTTTCTCACGGCTCTGTGTTCTGTCTCACCTCTGAGTCTTCACTTAAAAGACTCCTTGAATGGCTGTCCCCTCTCCTCTTCACCTAGCTAACCTCTCCCCCTCCTTCCGATCTCAGCCTCGATGGCACTGCTTCCAGGAAGCCCATCTGTACCTTCCCCTTTTCCCCAGTCTAGGTCAGAGCCTGCTGCCAAAGCTGCCATCACACATGCTTGTTTGCTCTCCAGGCACGGCCAGGGCTGAATCCGACATACCATTTAATTCTGCTTTCCATACACGGTCAGGTCCCCTGTCTACTTTGCTCGTAATTGCTTTCCTCAGTACCTGGCACACTGACTGGTTTAAAAATACTCCTAATGTATAAACGCACGTACAAGTAGTTTTGCCACCTAGCTTTTTGTTTCGCGTCAAGTCCCAGAACATCCAGAGTTTTCTTCCCAGAGTTTTCAGCCACGATTGTGTGCAGTCTTGCCTTTGCAGACCCTTCGAAGAGCTTTCCTTGCAGAATCACAAGTGATCGTATTAGAGTGACTTGCAACACATACACTCTGAGAGAGAATTTATCACTGACTAGTTCTAAGAAATAACACCACATAGAGGTGAATGCAATCGTTAATTATGTATTTCAGAGTCTGCCTTCTTTCTAGCTTATAGAGTTAAAAAACCCAGGCTTTCCGAATTGATTTCATGGCAAGTGAGTAAATTAAGCACTCATTGGCACTGCTTTCCAGGGACCATGTTCGGGTAGATGGGGCTACAAAAAAAAAGTCATTTTTTTTCATTTTTTATTCATTTTTATGCCTTTTTATTCATTTATGCCTCTTCTTTGCCATTTTGCCCCCAATGGCTCTCTATGTGAGAAGTTTTCTTTTGTGATTGGCCTAACTCATTGTATCCTTAAAGTATTTCTTGATTATCATAATTTTTGCTTGTATGTATTTGTATTTTATTCTCTGCTACTTTATGTGATCATGTGTGCTATTTCCATTACATATTTTTTTTGCTCTGTTTACAGTTTATTATCTGTTGAACAGAAGTTGCTGATGGCAATTTTTAGGGTTATAAAATGTAATATGGACTTATATCATAAATGGGACTTTTAAAATGGAATAGATTTCCAAAGAAATCAGCTTTATTGAAAAGCTAAGCTTGTTCAAAATGGATAAATACAATGACTTATTATAAACATTAGGAACATATAAATTAACATCCACATTTGAACTTTATGCTCAGAGCAAGCTATTATGGGCTCAATAAAGACATTTTATATCTAAGCATACTATCTTTTGCGCTAGTTTTTTAATTATCTTAAATGACTTGTTTTGAGTTGGGTGAATGAATGAAAAGACTCCACAAACACAGACTCAAAAGCTAATCCTCTGCATTGTTTTGCAGTATTGTGAATAAAAGTGTATGGAGTAATGCACATTACACTAGGAGTAGATTAGGTGTCTAAAAAAATCACTTTCTCAGCCTCATTTTATTTAAACCTTGAATTAAGTTCAGTACAGGAGTTGTAAGGATAAAACTGTCTGGTAGAGTTGTGGCTAACAAGGTCTAGCTGGTCAACATATCTGCATTTCCTTTTCTAATAGGATGAGAAAAATATTCCTTGATTTTTAGGCTATTGCAAGTGATGTACCTATATCATCTCAGAGGCTTCACCCCAGATAGTTTTTGGTATGTATTTCAAAGTAATAAGTTTCAAGATTGAATTCTAAAACAGAAAACAGCTATGAAGAACAGTACTTTTTTTGGAAAGTAGAGTATTAATTCCATGTAAATGGTTCCTTAGATTAACTAGGGAATAGTTCTGAAAATTGTGTTGGGGGCCAAACAATTGAGAACTTGAGCCTCAGGTGATCTGCATCACAAAACTTCACTAATGGCCACAGCAGTTCTTGAGAATGGAAACCCCAGAATATCATTAGCTGTCTAAAGCAAAACTAGCCGCTCAGCAGTAATGATGCCCTTTGCAAATAATGCCCCAGAAAAATTCTACTTTGGAAATGCCAGCCAGTGAGCTTTCAGAAGTCCAACCTTTCATATAAATCTGGTTCTTTTATCTTCAATCCAGTGTAATTTTTCATTTAAAAGTAGGGGTGGGTCTTGGGGTGCCTCGGTGGTTCAGTCGGTTAAGCGTCCGACTCGTGGTTTATGTGGGTTGGAGCCCAGTGTCGGGCTCCATGCAGACAGTGTGGAGCTTGCTTGGGATTCTCTCTCTCTCTCTCTCTCTCTCTCTCCCTCTCTCCTCCTTCCCCAATTGCACTGTCCCTGACTCTCTCAAAATAAATAAAGTTAAAAAAAGTGGGGGTGGATTTTAAAAGTTACCCATGTCTGTGGCTGTGTAGACTATCCCTTTACTTCCTGATTATTTGAAGGATACTTTCCCTTATTCACACTTAAATAAAATCTCAGAAAAACCAAATATCTCCCCACTGTTTTCCCTTTTCCCAAAGCAGCATGACTTCATAACATTGATCACAAGAGGGTGAATAAACACTGTCATTCCTATATTTGCTGGTAGGACTTTCCTTAAAAATTAAAATATATAGAGCAAAAATTTGAGGGAAGTAGAAAGTTATGGGTTAAATTTGTCAAAAGTAAGAACATGCAGTATCTTCAAGAAAATCACAGATGCAGCTTCACTCTGAATTGTCCCTATTTTTGCGCTCGGAGCAACCTCTGAGACTTGAAACCACTGAGGAGTGGCTCACTGTTCAGTAGTCACCCAATCTCTATTCTACATCCCTTGCCTTCTCTTGCCCACTGTTCCTAATTAGTATCGAAATCAGCCATCAAGAGACTGCTGTAATTTGGCTTAAAGGGATGATGCTCTAATCAACCCTAGTTAAGGACCTTTCCTACAAATTATATTTGTTATAATTCCCTTCTGAGTGTTTCTTTAACTTACCTAAGGAGAAAATTTGACAAAATTCACATTTTTAAATAAATAATATAGACATGATGGTCTGCCTATATACACTACTGGGCTGAACGTAGATGACCGCATGAACAATTAGTTATGCAAACTAATTAATTAGCAATCAGTTACTACTCATCTGTTTTGTGCTTGGCGCTGTGGACAATAAAACAGGAACACCTTCCAAATGCATATTAATTGATGAGGGAGCATTAGGCAAGCACAGGCCACAACCCCCTCTCCCCCCCCCAGGTGGGATCTATGTGATATTCCTAGGGCACTCCTGGCTGTCCAAAAACAAAAAAAGGAGAAAAAGAAATGGTTAACTGAGAGCTCACAGTCCTGAAGGACCTAAGTCTCCATCGCCCTCCATAGTGAGGCGGGAAACAAAGGCAGAAGGAAACTAAATTTCCCTTATAACCTGCAGTCCACTGACAGATACTTGAGGCAGCAGAGTAGAAGTTTCTCCAGGAGCTCCCTACTGTCTTGAGGCTAATACTTTGCAGGAGGGCAAACAACCCTAGCTTGACAATAGTTAGGCCTCCACTCTCCTGAGACTCTGCTTTAGCATATGAAAATCCCACTGGAAACATCCCCTGGACTTTACCTCCCCCTGCCCCATAGTATATAACCAGTCTCTCCTCATGGTCCCAGGGCCGCTCTTTCTGCCCACAGGTTCTGTCCCCGTGCTTTAATAAAACCTCCTTTTTGCACCAAAGATGTCTTCAAGAATTCTTTCTTGGTCGTTGGCTCCGGACCCCATGAACTCCATTAACACCCCCAAAAACTTCATCATTAATTTCTGAGCAACCATTTAAAAAGCCAAAAATATTCAGAAAAACAGGCAAAATCACTACTTATAACCGATATACAATCATCACTTAGCTTTCAGTCATAACCAAAAATAACTGATGTATAGTTGTTCTTTAACAGACTTCATTATATGAACATCTGATTCACTTAATGTTTTAAATATTTATTTATTTATTTATTTTATTTCTAGGAGAGAGAGAGAGAGAGACAGTGTGAGCAGGGGAGGGTCAGAGAGAGAGGGAGTCACAGACTGAAACAGGCTCCAGGCTCTGAGCTGGCAGTCAGCACAGAGCCCGACGCGGGGCTCGAACCCACGAACCGTGAGATCATGACCTAAGCGAAAGTCGGACGCTTAACCGACTAAGCCACCCAGGCGCCCCTGATTCACTTAATTTTAATAAGTTTCTTAAAAGTCGCCATTCTGAATTTCTAGGAAATTTGGGATATAGGTATATAAAGATGTAAGGATAAACAGACATACTCAGTAGGGATTTATTCTTCTGGTCTTCTAAAAATGTCATTTTGAAGGATTTTCCTGTTTCTTAGAAAAGGAAAAATGTAACGTAGCTACACTTAAAAAATGTAGCTATACTCCTTAAGAAGACTATTATGCCTAATGTGCATTAAAATTCCTATCAGAGTTAAGGCATTAACATTGTATCAATGTGGGTCCCAAAAGTAAAGAGCTGGCACACTTATATCAGGGTATTTTGAGAAGGTCTCTGTTTGTAAGGGGAATAATTGCAAAGACAGTGACAGAGTCTGGAGAACTACGAAAGGCAGTCAGGGACCCGGAGGTGGTGTCCGGGGTCCAGCTGAGACGGGGGTCTGGGGGGGCGGTGAGATGCCGGCCAGA
>NW_027527932.1:4413227-4467579 GCF_008692635.1 Crocuta crocuta
GGCGATGATGAAAACCCCGGACCTCACTCTCCTCCTTTCCATTGCCTGCAGGACCTCAGCATCTGACAAAACCAACCAGGACCCAGACAGAGTCCCCACAAATGGGCCTCAGCATCCACAAGAAGGAGGGTACAAAGTGGATCCGGAGGGGCGCCTGAGTGGCTCAGTTGGTTAAGCTCCAGCCTCTTGGCTTTGGCGCAGTTCGTGAGATGGAGCCCCATGCGGGGCTCTGTGCTGACAGTGAGGAGCCTGCTTGGGATTCTCTCTCTCTCCCTCTCTCTCTGCCCCTCCCCTGCTGGTGCACATTCTCTCTCTCTCAAAATAAATAAAAAAGAAAAGAAAAAGTGGAACTGGAACGTCAAATGGAAGCTATCTGGCGTTACATTGGAGGAGAATTTGTGTTTCCAAAGGACTTGGCCATTAAAGCAGTAAGAGATCTAACAATTCATGAGCAGAGGCGGGAACGGTTCTTTCTCCACAGACGAAGGGGCAGCTTAGCCACGTCTGCAAAGCTGATGAAAACATCCCGCAGGTGGATGCCGAGCAACAAAGGTAAATACCCAATAGCACACACGATGAATGGGCTTTCAGAAGCGTGTTTATTTGTGGAGCAGCTGGGCAGGTCCCCTCCTGTCGCCTGCATACAGAGATCCACAGTGTATCAGATCTGGGGAGGAGACCCCAGCCTTGGGTTTGGGGTTGGTTACTAAGATGCACGATTGGGAAGTGGCTTGTGCTGATCTCAGCCTATCCTTCCCAGTGTTGTTAGCTAGAAATGCCCGGGGGCACTCACCCGTGTCCCTTGACCTTCCCGTGAACCTCTCTCCCCTTTCCAAACCAGTGTTACGCAGGGGGCAGACCCTGTGCTTCTTACTGGGATTGTAAGACACCCTTCAGCAGCAACCATAGGGACACTTCGAAACAATAAAGGATTTTACTTACAAGACCTGGAAATTACACGGCATGTCTGCCTGGGCTGGGGCTTCTGCTTTTATTCGGGGCCAAGGTGCGGGCCTGGGGTTTCACAGGCCACTCTTTATTTGTGAATTTAGAACACAGGTGCAAGCATTTAAAGTGCAGGTGGAGAAAAGACAGTAAGGCCCCAAAGGTCTGGAAATCACTGAGATTTCTAAAACAAAGGGACCTCAGGGAGGGAGGTGACCTGGCTCTTTATCTAGTTTGTGGCTGGCTTTGAAGTGGACGCCTCTTTGAAAGGGGTGCCTCAGCAATCAAAGCTTAAGTCAGGCACTTGCATTCAAAAAAAGAAAAAGAAAACCCAGCTCAAGGGGCTTTACCCTAAAGAAGCCAAGGCTGCTTTCCTAGCAGTCAGGCTGGACGCCTGCCGCTCCTGTGACATGGGGTCCTTGGCCCAAATCCCCACGCCACCCTCCCACCAGGGTTGAGTGGATATTCCAGCCAGTGTTCCCCGTTGCTTGCTGGGTGCACCTCCTCTGGGAGCCCGCGGGGAACGAGTCTTGGACAAGTCAACACTTACCCGTTGGTCATGTTTATGTGTGTTAACTTCCTGGCTGCTCATATATTATTTCTATTCCTACCAAAGTTTTGTTTATGTTTTATTTATTTCTGAGAGAGCGAGAGGGAGACAGCGTGAGCAGGGGAGGGTCAGAGAGAGAGAGGGAGACACAGAATCTGAAACAGGCTCCAGGCTCTGAGCTGTCAGCACAGAGCCCGATGCAGGGCTCGAACCCACGAACCGTGAGATCATGACCTGAGCTGAAGTCAGACGCTAAACCCACTGAACTGCCCAGGCGCCCCCTACCAAGGTTTTAAAGTAGTATTTGAGCTTTGTGGAATCTGATTGGATATACTAGGATTTTAAAATCTTAATGTGAGGGGCGCCTGGGTGGCTTAGTCGGTTAAGCGTCCGACTTTCGCTTAGGTCATGATCTCGCGGTTCGTGGGTTTGAGCCCCGCGTCGGGCTCTGTGCTGACTGCCAGCTCGGAGCCTGGAGCCTGTTTCAGAGTCTGTCACTCCCGCTCTCTCTGACCCTCCCCTGCTCACGCTGTCTCTCTCTCTCTCTCTCTCTCTCCTAGAAAAAAAAAATCTTAATGTGCATTTAAATCACAGTATTGACTTTGAATGAAATTTGTTATTTCATTTTCCTGATGTTTTTACCTTAAACAAAGATAAGGGGCTGAATAAGATCTCAAAGAATTCTTTTAGCACTGACATTCTTTGGTTAATTCCATTTATCTCTGGAACACAGAAAAATACTCTTCAAATAACTTCTGAAAGTGAGGAGCACCTGGGTGGCTCCGTTAAGTTAAGCGTTTGACTCTTGACTTCAGCTCAGGTCATGTTTTCATGGTTCGTGAGTTCAAGCCCTGCACTGGGCTCTGCACTGACAGTGTGGAGCCTGCTTGAGATTCTCTCTCCCTCGTTCTTTGCCCTTCCACCCCGCTCAGCCGCCATGTGCTTTCTCTCTCTCCTTCTCTCTCTCTCTCTTTCTCTCAAAATAAGTAAATAAATAAATAAATACACTTAAAATCACAAAACTTCTGAAGGTGACCATTCTGTGCTTACTAATGTATACATTTCAGAAACTGTCAGTAAATTCTTTATTTTATTCTATCTTGTTATTATAGACCATCAGCCTCTTTTTCTATTCACTAACACATCTTTGTGTTTACAATATGTTACCTATGAATTAATTGAAGAAAACGGGTGATGGAGAGCTTCTAAGTCAACTTCAGGTAGACAGCATAAAAAAAAGCGGGAGGGATGTGCTTACAGGAAGCTCATCACTATTTGATTTATATTAATGTGACTTTTGATAAAGTAACCTGCCTACTTTCTCTTTAGGAATAAGGACTAAACGGAAAGCCACTAAAGAAAATAGATTAACATATTTTTAAAGATAACTTTAAGGTGTGGTTTCAGCAGCATATATTTGCTTCACCAGAAAAAAAAAAGCAAAGGGGTAAAAATTCACTATTTACGCTGTTTACATAGTGTATTACATTGCTTAGCATTGTAAGAACAGACCAAGAAAGAGGAAATCAAATCATGAATATGAGACTCTCCTCGGAGAACTTGGAAGTCTGAGTTCAGCACCAGCATTGATCCAGCTTGAAAGAAAACTAGAAGGCTTTTGAGTACCACGAATGCAGTTTTCCTGAAAGCCAGGTGTCCTCTAAGCCACTTTTCAGAAATCTACAGAGAGCACATGTGCTACGAAACATTCATGCATTACTGAGAGCAATTTGTATTATTGTGAGTAGGGATTTTGTGTCTAATTTCTTAAATGCAACTGACATGGAAGAGTCGGCCTATATTAAACAGAGAGTTCACCTTTGCTGACAGTGATCGCAAAGCTTTTCTGTTCCTTAGGGCTGTATTTACCCACTAGAAATAGAGTAGTATACTGTGCTTTTATTTATGGGCAAAACTCAAAGCAATTATTAAAGTTCTTATTTTTTGCCAAGTTTTTCATCAGCACAGCCACATAACCTTATCTGGGAGTGTCTCGTATCACGAGGGACAGTGCTAGGCACACTTCGGTGGCTGAGGGACCATCAGAGCCCCGTGTTAAAATGCAGATTCTGCTTCAGTGGGTCTTCACTACGTGGGCCCAAGATCTGCATTTCTAATAGGCTCCTAGTAATGCTGACTGCTGGCCAGGGCCACACATTGAAAAGTAAGTATCTAAAAAAAACAACAAAAAAAAAATGAACGAGGTATTTTTTTTATTTCTAGGAAGAGTCTGTGACTTGTGCTGCCATAATGCTGAGCATCAGGAATTACTGAGATTAAAGAACTTGACACCAAAATGTGATTGAAAGGAACTGGCCCTAGTTTCCAGCTGCAAAGAAAGAAACGCTAAACAGACATCTCACACTGGTGCTTACTCTGGGCTCCAGACCAGACTGTGAAAGGGCGCCTGGGTAGCTCAGTCCTTTAAGCCTCCGAACTCTTGATTTCAGCTCAGGTCGTGATCTCAGCTGAGGTCATGATCTCATGGTTTGTGGGACTGAGCCCCGTGTCGGGCTAGCTTGGGGTCTCTCTCTCCCATTCTGTCTCCTCTCCTGCTTATACGCTTTACTGCTCTCTTGCTCGCTCTCTCTCAAAAATAAATAAATAAATAAACAAACATAAAAAAATAAAGTGCCGTGAACTTGGACTCACTCTGGGCCATGCATCGGAATGCCATTGGATCCACTTAGTGACATGTGGTCTAAGCCAGACCCTGTGTTTGCCAGGATGAGTGTACGCAACCGTTTATATAAACATCTATGTTAATTAGGTACAGAGCAAAGGAAAAAAAGTACTAGAAATATTTACTGAAGTATTCCATTCAAGATTATTCAATCTTAAGTTCCACAAATGTTTATGAGGTACTTACTTGCTACGACACTGAAGGATACCTTGGAGAAGACATCAGGTAATACAACCTTGGGATTCTACTTCTGAGAAACTGGCAAATGACTTGGGAAAACATGATTTTCACATACAAAATGGTTTCTTGGTTACTAATAACATGATGTAGTTAACCTTAAATGCCAAATTAAAGACTAAAGTTATAACTGCAAATTTCAAATGAGTACTAGGTGAGGCATAGAAATCCTACCTTACCTCTTTAGTACATCTGTGGTCCCATTTTCCAGGATGATTATTGACTTCATTTTCTCTCCGTGTCCAAAGCCCCTTTCCTCATTCTCATCTATGACCTCCCTCATTCTTTATTGATAAAAAAGAAAATTAACCAGGGGCGCCTGGGTGGCTCAGTCGGTTAAGCGTCCGACTTTCGCTTAGGTCATGATCCCGCGGTTCGTGGGTTCGAGCCCCGCGTCGGGCTCTGTGCTGACTGCCAGCTCAGAGCCTGGAGCCTGTTTCAGTCTGTGACTCCCTCTCTCTCTGACCCTCCCCTGCTCACGCTGTCTCTCTCTCTCTCTCCTAGAAATAAATAAAACATTAAAAAAAAAAAAGAAACATAAAAAAAAAAAGAAAATTAACCAGAAAGGAACCAATTTACTTTCCCATCACCAAATCAGCTGAAACTTACACTCCCTGCGCCCATATTCTCCTTTCCTTCTGTTTTTGTGTGTTCCTGCTTCTATCTGTGCCCAGCCTCTCTGTTTTTATCAGCTCGAGTCCACTGAAGGATCTTGCTTTTGCAATTTCCCCCTTTCTTTTGCAAGGTCAATTTCTTCCTCTCAGCTAGAACCATTACTATTGACTCGCAAATATACCTTAATATTCCTAGACTTAAGGGGAAAAAAAAGGTCCAGTGATACTATATCTTCTTCTGGTCACTGCCTTATTTTTCAGCTCACTTTCAGTAAAATTCTTCAGAGAGTTATTCCTTTTTCACTTCTTCCTCAGGTATGCTCTGTGAGTGAGATTCCTTCTTTCAAACCCTATAAGTGGGCTTTGTTTTGTCTCTGCCCAACAACGTGGGTTTTATTTTGCCAAATCTGGTAGCCTGTTTTCTGTTTTTATCTCATTGGAGCTCCTGGTAACATCTGGCACGGTCGATCCCCCCAATCTTCCAGAAGCACCTTCTTCTCTCGGCCTCTGTATCAACATTCCCCCACTTTCCTTGGTCTCACTGGCAGTGTCTTCCTGATGCGACCTCCAGATCTGGGAGTCCCCAGGGCTCTGGCCTTGGTCCTTTTCTCCTTATCTGCAACTCAGTCTACAAGGATCTCACTCAGTTCTATGCCATTAGATCAACCTAAAGGGCATAGTGTCAGGATTTGAGGTGTCTTCTGTAATACCAAGATGCGAGGAGAGAGCTGATATAGGACAATGGAGAGAACAAAGTTATATGCTCCTCCAGGGCCATCTTCCAGGGAAGCCCAGGGGCAAGGCAGTCTCAGCTGGTTTAGCAGGCTTTAGCAGTAAGAGCTTACTGGTAAAAGCAAAGAATGAGGCAGGAGTTCCCTTTGGGAAGGGCCCAAAGTTCGTGGAACACCCAACCTCCTTCATGCACCTTTGGAACCACATGAACTATCGAGCCCTGCCCTTCTAGAATGCTAGTAGTTGTACAGGGAAGCTGCATCAAGGTTCAGGGAAGGAAAATACTGTATATGGTTGTGAGATCAGGGTTGAATCAACAGCATTAGGAATGGATGGGCTTTTGTTCTGAGCACTAAATTAGGGCAAGATTATCACATTAAGTCTTGAGAAAAAGAAACAGGATCAGCGATATTAATAAGTTGTTGCCATTGTTGGCAGTTGGGTGTATTTGGGTGGGAAAACACAACTATTCTGTTTCAAGGGCACATAGGCTTTCAGATGATAAGGTCATCTTGGCAACTTAGAGGATAGGCACTATGGCCACAGAAGATTTTGAAAAGTGGATATAAGTTGATGACATACATCCTATTTTATCTTCAGCTTTGTTTAACTCTCTGTGTCTCTCTTTTCCCATCACTGCTTCCTGCCACCAAACCCTGATTTGGATTTAACCTTCATATTTGGATTTTGTTTTCATATTTGGAAAACCTGGTCTATGGCCAAGATTAGTAGGAAGAATGGAAAAAAAGTAGGTTTTGTTTTGTTTTCATTAATGATAATGATGAGAAAAATCCTGGAGATGGGTTTTTATTCAAAATCAATCTTCCTTCTACCATCACAGGTCTATAGAAATTTTATTAGGGGATTGCAGACATTATTAGGATGGGTCAATCATTCATGCTTTTTGTTTGGTTTTTGGAAAGGTGTTTTGACTAGGAATCAAATACTCAAGGAAACACTCATATTTTGAGAAAATCCTATTTCCAAGATTTTAACATACTTCCATTAAGTAGAACATGTTATTAGTATGCTGTGAGCTGTCTTAGCTTGAGGATACTAATCGAAGCCCCCTAAATTAGTGAATCTACTGGCTATTCCTTCTGGACTGAATAAAGAACTACCATCATTATATTTCGATGCCTTTCCAGGACGGTGTTTATAGTATGTGGTAGACAGAGGGAATCAACATAAAATGGATGGCATATTTCATGGAAACCCGACCTTTACATTTTCCTGTGTGTTCCTCATTTCCCCTTGTTGGCCCTCACTCTCTTATGCAAGACAGAGGGACCTTGCTTCCAGATCCCTGATGCTGGAGTTGTCCAGCCAACAGCTGGGAGGCTTCTTTCTGCCGTCCCATTTGCACCATCATTATGCATCTTGATTCCCTCGAATGAATTCACAGTAAATGCTCAGGAGTGACAGTACCCCTCCGCCCCGCAGGACAAAGTTGGCCTAGAAGTCTATTTAGGGTCTCCTAATATTGGTTCCAAAAGACTGAGAATTCCTTGTGATGAAACACTGAATGCAGATAAGAACATTGCCTGCAGAAAGAAGCCCACTAATTGCTCAGTTTCATTATTTTGTGTCTGCACAGGAAACTCCAGGCTGAGAGAGCTGCTCATTTCTCAGCAGTAATGTGATTAGTGTCTTCCTCCTGAAGTTCTCCTGTGGGGCAGGGAAAGAGCAGAAATCACCTGGTCCAGCAGGATTTGCCAAGGTGGGAAGCTCATTTGCATGCACACAGGTGTTATGTTTCTTCTGCAGATTGCTTGGTCCATATAACAAAGGAATATTGCTGTGAATTCTGAGCAGCCTCAAGGGTGCTCTTCAAAGACTCCAGGCAACGAAAAGGAAGAAAAGGTCTTTTGGTTAAATACTGAACTTCATTAATTAGAGGAAAACATTTGTTTCATGCCTGGTTATGTCTGGCATTAACTTTCGTTATTTAAAAAATTTTTTATACTGCAATCATAGACTTGAAATCATACTTTCCCCAAACATAACCAAATTCACATTTTTTAGAGAAAGCTGATAGCTCTTGATATGCACACAAAATTTAAAACTCGATATTTTTATGTAAAGTGAAGAATTTTAAAAAGCAAAAGGTTCAATTTTTAAGCAACTAGAAGGAAGGGATCATGGAGTTTATCATGATGAAATGAGAATTGCAAACTATTGTGTATTTTCAACTATCAATTTATCATCACTAATTACTATCATTACAGAGTATGAACATAAGATTAATGGGGATTTCTGAGTTCTCTAATGAGGTCCTTTGTAGCAAAATTTATACCAGTGACATAATTTTCTTTTGTTTAGGATATGAGTATAATTAATTCAGGTCTCTAATTATGAGGAAAGTCCTAAATAGAGATAAAAGTTTCATCAATGAAAGTATGCCCACTGCATTTCACAAACTAATGACTGGTCTCAAAGTAGAGAACTTCAAGTGCAGACTGAGACTTTGTTATTGTTGTTGGGACTGCCATGGACATGAATTTTCAAGTTCAATGTTATTTGGAAATGCATGTTTTGTTTTTATTTTTTTAACATTTATTTGTTTTTTAGAGAGAGAGAGAGAGCACACGCACGAGCAAGCAGGGTAGGGGCAGAGAGAGAGGGAGAGATGGAGGATCTGAAGCGGACTCTGAGCTGACAGCAGAGAGCTCGATGTGGGGCTCGAACTCAAGAACCACAAGATCATGACCTGAGCTGAAGTTGGATGCCTAACCTACAGAGCCACCCAGGTGCTCCCAAGAAGATATATATTTTAAAATGTGCTATTTACCATGGTGAATTTCATCTTTCTAGGGTACAAAGAGAGGCTTAGTTTAGTGTCCATTGCAAATAATTGTGAACATAGCATCTTAGGGAAAGTCTTACGGGAGCTATGCTATATATGACGTGTGTGTGTGCGGGCATGTGTGTGCATGCGTATATGTGTTTGTGTGTGTTTTCAAAGGGTAAACCACCTCCATAATTTTTTGGAAGCTCTTTAAAGGCACTTGCACAGACTTTTTCCCACAAGTCTATGCTGACACATCCTTGCTCCTTCACAGCTCTGTCCCTTCCTCCCAACTGTCACCACTGGATGCTCAGCGGGGATCACGTCTTCCCATCTCTCCATCTCTGGGAGGTACAACCAGTACTTTCTTGGTACATTATTTATAGAGAAGAGGAGTGCTTCTCTCTGTAATTACATTTCTAATTCCTTGATTTCAGTTAGGTTGAGATTCGTGAATCCACCCCCCGTTTATTTTTAAAAACATGTTTGCTCCTGTTTCCACTATGAAACAACAAGCAGTGTTGTGTGTAGAGGGGGGTGAGGAGGGTCAGGTCAGCCCCTGGGACCAAGTAAGGGAGACGGAGCACTGGCTGGCAGCATGCACGGTGTCCTGGATATACCTCGTCACAGTTTTGGTGAATATCCTTGGAAAAATCTAGAAATCCTCTCCTTTTTATTTTACCTTATTTTTTTCAGGGTCAGCACTTCCATCAGCCTTTAAGAGCCAAAGCTTCATTATTACATGATTATGAAGTGCTACTTTTAATGAAGAGTTTCAGCTCTCCAACACTAATTAGGTTAAATCCCGTTATAACTGTCTGCTGGATGGTTTACAATACATCGCACTGCAGAACATCATTTATATTCAGTTGGAAGAAAGGCTCCATCCTATAGCATGTTTTTATAGTCAGACTCTACCTCTTGCTTAAACAATTATCTAATGTAATTACATTAGAATTATTAGAATGTACCTTTTAAAACTCCAAAATGAATCAAACTCTTGGATACAGATCCATATATAAATTTCATAAGCTCAAGCTCATATGTCTAATGAATAGGAGTGACTTTGAAATACTTTGATTATTTTTTTCCAGTCCAAAGGAGCATATGTTGTTCCCAAATTTCTGGATCCATCACAGTCCAACACTTAGAATTTTTTACTGAGTGATGACGAATTGATATTGAACTATTCTCCCTCAATTCTCTCTTAATAGATGGAAAACATCTATTCATCTACTAAGTCTAAGTATGCTGTTGCATAATACTAATGTCTAACATTTATTGAGTGCCGATTACATGCCCAGCATTGTTTTAGGTGACTTTGCTGGTATTATCTCATTTAATAGTCCTGGCAATTTTATGAAGCGGGTATTATTATCAATGATCAATCATGAGGACAAGGGTATTTTCCCATTGTGTTTGTCTCCTGCAATCGCATCTGGTAAAGAGTAGGCATGTAAAATATACTAATCAACAGATAAAACTCCATTTGACAAATGAGGAAACTGAGCGACAGAGATACTAAATAATTGGCCTTACTCCCTGAGTGTAGTGTAAAGTGAATGAGCTACCATAAGAAAGGTACTTAACATAGGGTAGTGGTGAGGATGAAACACATCATATTTGTGAGTTGATAGAATGGGGCCCGGGGCGCCTGGGTGGCTCAGTGGTTAGGTGTCCGACTTGGGCTCAGGTCATGATCTCACAGTCCTTGAATTTGAGCCCCATGTCCGGCTCTGTGCTGACAGCTCAGAGCCTGGAGCTGCTATGGAATCTGGGTCACCCTCTCTCCCTGCCCCTCCCCCGCTCACACTCTGTCTCTTTATCTGTCTCAAAAATAAATAAACATTAAAAAAAAAAAAAGAATAGGGCCTGGAACATAGTAAACACTGCCTGTGGATTTTGCCAGCACCACTAGAATTATCTATTTAGTTTTGAGTCTTTCCCTCATGATCAGGCAAGGACTTGTTTATTTCTCTACCCCTGGGCCAGTGTGATACATACATTAGGTAGTCCACGGATAAGTTTGAGGGAGAAGAGCCGGGAGCCGCACCGGCCTCTCTGGATGGCAGTCACAGCGAGGAAATGGCAGTGTTTGCACAGCTCCTGCCATGAGAAATGAAAACTGGTATCTCCTGCTACTACTGGCTCGTGTTGTGCTGGTATTGACCAGGCCTCACAATATTCCATATCAGACCAATATTCTGAACACAGATACCTCATAAGGAAAAGCATATTCCTGCCTTTACAAGAGAGATTTTAGATGAAAGCTCTACGGATGATTGTCAAAAGGCTCTTCCTGAGGGCCTTGCAGATCCAAGACTTAGGGGGTTAAGAACACAAGAATTACAACTGAGCCTGGCCCCGAGACAAAGAGCCTAATTCAGAGTTAAGGTACAGATCAGGGTAGAACTTAAGCTAATACTTACACCTTCTCCTAATTGGTGATGGATGGCAGTCCCTTCCCCAAGGCCTACTTTCTGCAAACACCCTCCCTTACAGGTGGCCTGGATGAGGACAGATAAGAGGAGCTAAAACATTACCCACAAACAAAAGGCTGACACATTTAGGGCCTCCGTGGTGTTCACACATTCGGCATCAAATAGGTTTCCACAAACAACTTATTAACCAGCTCAGAAACATTCATTTGAGAGCCAGACAGAATGACTCTTAGCCCATCTATACACTTAACCTATGACCTAACCTTAGCGTTATTAACTTAGAACAAATATGTATCCTGTCTTTTACTAAGAATACCCTGCTAAATCTTTAGTTATAAGATTTACTTAACCTCACTATAATTGGAATAGTTCTGCAAGAATATTTCTGTAAAACCTGCTTCTGTACACTTTCCAAAGCATCTTATCACAAGAGTTATCCATTGTAAAAATTCCTTTTTCTGATGTCATGTTATCATTTAACCTATAAATAAAGACACCAAAACCGACAGGACAGAGATGCCTGCCTGGTGATCAGAAAGAATCTCGGGGCCTCTCACTCTCTTCCGCCGACACCGTCCATCCTTCAGGGACCCCTGGATCTGCCAGAGCCGGCGCGGCCTCCAGCAGAGAAGATGTTTTCAAACAGATATTTCTGAGAGCTTAATGAGTTATTTGTCTTAATAAAAGTAAAATAAATTCAGGTCATCTATTCAATATTCATTCAACAATATGATTCAGGGGTGCCTGGGTGGTTCAGCCGGTTAAGCATCCTGATCATCATCTCACAGTTTGTGAGTTTGAGCCCCACGTTGGGCTCTGTGCTGACAGTTCGGAGCCTGGAGCTGCTTCAGATTCTGTGTCTCCTCCTCCTCTTCTGGCCCTCCCCCACTTGTGCTCTGTCCCTCTCTGTCTTTCAAAAATAAATAAATGTAAAAAAACTAAAAAACCAACGAATCAGGAACTGCCGTATCCCCCATGCTCTGCTGGGTGTTTGAAATAAAATGTTGAAGGAAAACAGAAGCGACAGTCTCTGCCCTCATGGAATTTACAGTCTGGGGAGGGAGAGGAACACCAATATGTCTTCTTTTTTTTATAGTCTTGAATAAGAAGTTTTCCAAACCATGATTTATGCATATGAAATCTAGAAAAGTTTCTTGATAAACTGGAACACAAACTAAGCTTGTAACAGTGACTAAAAGCATGGCCCATGCAAAATCATTAAGAACATAGCATACCTGGGGCGCCTGGGTGGCTTAGTTGGGTAAGCGTCCGACTTTTACTTAGGTCATGATCTCGCGGTTCGTGGGTTCGAGCCCCAGGTCAGGCTCTGGGCTGACTGCCAGCTCAGAGCCTGGAGCCTGTCTCGGAGTCTGTGACTCCCTCTCTCTCTGACCCTCCCCTGCTCATGCTGTCTCTCTCTCTCTCTCTCTCTCTCTCCCTCCTAGAAATAAATAAAATTAAAAAAAAAAAAAGAACATAGCTTACCTATAGACTGGAGATAAATAATACTAAGAGGAAAGGGTAACTCTTTGGAAACATTTGGAACAGGATAACAGAACAGGCTAGAAGAATTACTTAAAGTGATTAAGCGTTGCATAATAAGAAGCAACATTATACAATCTAAAAATGAAACATTTAGATTGGAAGTGAAAAAAACTGGTAACGATAAAATTGGTTAGATAATGGGATAATTTGTCAAGAAACATCCCATTTTCAAATACAGGTGATGACAAAATGTGTGAAATTTGCTATGCAAACCAAGTATAAACCCAGCGGCGAAAACATTAGCACATCAATAATGTATTTTGTTGTGCAGCAACATATATAGGCACTTAATTCTGTATTGAGATAATGACACTTCAGCATCTCACTGACATAAGCTTGGATAGAGGCCCACTCTTCTCTCCGGGCTCCACGACTCATGAGATGTTTCCCAAAGCTGATGTGCGAGATAGCTTTAGAGTCTTGATCATGCCCTTTGACCTCTGTGGGCTTCAGTGACCCCATCCGTGAAGCAGGGTAATGATTTAATTCACAGTGAAGAAAACAATACCTAGCATTTATAGGGACCCTACAGCGGTTCTGGGTGCAAAATGTTTTTACAGATGCGTGCGCCATGACAGTAATGGACCCCATCTTCGTGGGACTCAGAAGCTCATCTCTGTGTGCATCGTAAGTCCGGGGCAGAACCAGGAATGCCTTTTCACACTCCAGCAACCACTCTCTGTCCTCTGGGCCCTGTTACTGCCTACAAGATGGGTCTCGCCTTCAAACCTCCATGACTCCAGCAACCAAGAGACAACACAAGATGCACCCTTTCCAGGACTCTCTTTTACCTCAGAGCCGTGCCTTTCTCAGGCGATAAGGTTTTGTTTTTCTTTTCTTTTTTTTTTAAACTTGAAGAGGGTTGTGTAAAGGCAAGTTGCTGGAATGACTGCAATCACCACCATGTCACCCTCTCGATGAGCAGTCACATCAGGCCTGGCATCAGAGCATAGGACACAAGCGGACGCTACCACCTTTCTCTCTGGATCCCTTCCCATCTCAGCTCCTGAGTGCTCTGTTCCAAGAAATACGTCTTTCCCCAGCACAGGGCCCGCTCCCACCACCCAACCTCCCTGGTCCCAGCCACGTCTAAGAGGAACGCAGCCTCATTGCCTCCTGAAGGAATTCGCACTAGCCTATGAATGACTGCTAGACCCAGCCAGCCCCCCGAGGATATACGCAGTGTACTCGTATTGCCCAGAGGGCTATTGCTCACAAACGTACGCAAAGCATGTGTAATTCTGGGAGGTGCTGTTAGCCATGTTTTTCAAATAGAGAAACGAAGCTGGAGAGAGAGTAATTAGCACAGAGTCGTTCTATTAAGTGGCAGAGTCACAGTTTAAAAGCAGAATTTCTCACTCACGATTGCATAGTCTGTCCATTATCTCTCACAGCTGTTCATGGGCATTTATTTATTTATTTATTTATTTATTTATTTATTCCTTTACCTATTTATTTTTTAGGAAGCTAGCCTTCTTCCTTGCCTCTTTCCTAGTTCTGGCCATCAGCACATCCTTCCTTTGAGCCATGGCGTGTGAAAATCATGCAGTTAGTGATCTGGCAAACACGTTCAAAAACTTGCTGAATATTCTCTTGTATTTCACAGACACGTTGAACACAGTTGATTGTTAAATTTGGCAGCACAGAGGCAAGAGTGGGTGAGCTACTGTCTGACATCAGTAGGGAAGCCCCATAGAAAGAGGTGTTCAACGAACGTGCATTATCTTCTCGCTGTTTCCGTTAGTGTCTGCTGGGTCTTACTCTTGGCACTCTGCATACACTGTCTCGTCGAATATGTAGGCCACCCTAAGACGAACAGTGCTACTACTGCGTGCATTTTATGGATGGGAAGACTGAGGCACGCACAGCCAGGTGACCTGCCTGAGAGCCGGCAGATGGAGCCCGGACGCCTACCCCAGGAGCGCTGTCCCCAGAGCCCATGCCGTTAGAGCCANAGTCCAGATGCCCGAAGACAGCCGTGACCTCGTGCTTCTGTGCATCTGTGCCCAACAGGCTACCCCATGTGTTTGCTCAGGAAGAACAATCTCTGGAATTTTCACTGATCTGAACTCAACCTCCTTACTCTCGGGAATCACTGAGCCCTGCATGAAACACGAGTCTGTGTCAGGAACAAATAAATCCACCTCTGCATTCCCGTCAGAACGAGGCCTTTCTCCATGGAGATCAATGGAAGTTGCGTGGCTCTGAAGTTGCGCTAGTAGTAGACCCACTGTGTGCCCCCCACTTTCTGTGGAAGGGAAGAGGCTGCGGCGGTGCCCACATTCTGGTAGGGCGGCTGGGGGTGGGAGCTAACAAGCCCAGAAATATCTTAGGGGTTTAGTGAGCTGGAAAGTTAGCCTTTTCGAAAATTAAGTGACACAGAAGTACGGGCCTCATGAGCTGCGGTCCCCCTGTAAGTTTATTAATTTCCCAGTTCCTCTGTCTCCTTATCACAGGGCTGCTCTTTGGGTTTTAACTTCTGTAAAATGTTTGTGACGGTGTTGGACATTTGTGTGTGAGTGTTCAGTGAGTGTGATTTCATTCGTGTGTGTGTGTTGGACATTTGTGTGTTGAGTGTTCAGTGAGTGTGATTTCATTCGTGTGTGTGTGTTGGACATTTGTGTGTGAGTGTTCAGTGAGTGTGATTTCATTCGTGTGTGTGTGTTGGACATTTGTGTGTTGAGTGTTCAGTGAGTGTGATTTCATTCGTGTGTGTGTGTTGGACATTTGTGTGTGAGTGTTCAGTGAGTGTGATTTCATTCGTGTGTGTGTGTTGGACATTTGTGTGTGAGTGTTCAGTGACTGTGACTTCTCTTTGCTGCGGACTCTCCTGAGTGGATAACAGGGAACAATGGTTACGGTTATGGCTCAAAAGAGAATGAGGGAGGGTACGGCGATTTCCAGCTCCTTCTTACTCGTCAACCCCCCTGTCCCAGGCTACCTCTTCTTTGGAGCCCTTCTCCGTTCCTCAGGCAAGCTGCTCCTCCTCCTATAGGTCACATGCTTCATTCATTTCTCTGTCAGATTAACTCCCACATTTATCATAATCTGATGAGGCAGGAACTTCTACTGTCCCTGTTTTCACAGGAGGAGACTGAGGTTGGATGGTAAGCAAGCTGCTTCTGTCTCACAGTTGCCAAGCGGTGGAGGTGAGACTCAGGTGGAGCCAAAATATAATCACTGGTTTACATAACTCAGGGTGGCACAGTGCTTACTTGGCTTTTGAGTCAGAAAAATCTGAGCGGGAGTCCAGGTTTCAGCATGTATTAGCTGTATGACTTTGGGCAAACTCTAGTTTCCTGATCTGCTAAATGCCAATAATGTATTTACCTCTTGGGACAAGTAGGGATTAAGTGAGATGGCAATTATGGAGAACCAGAAGAGACTTAATTAACTGAAGCTTTTGCTAGAATTATCTACCCCTACCAGACCTTGATCCCAGCTTTATACCCGCAGCACAGTGTGCAGCATGTCATAAGTAAGGATGGATGGATGGATGGATGGATGGATGGATGGATAGACAGAACATAAAGCATTAAGTTGGATTGAGAAATTTATGCTCTGAAATGCCACATCAAAGCAATGTTATATATCAGTTATTTTAGCAGAAATAATGTTATTTTAATGCAAATATACTCCTTACTGGACATTTTGTGCATAAAGTAATGAAGGTAAGAGAAATCCTACAAATATAAAAGTTAGACAGAGTCCTAGTCTTTATAAATGGCTATATCGATTAATATTTCTAGATCCTTAAACAATGTACAAATGCATGAATTTTTTTCTAATCATAAGATCCCATTTGCAATCATATTACATTGCCTAGAAACCTATTCATTATGTTACTGAAAAAAATCTCACCATCCACCATTCCTACTCCATTACATTTTTATTACGACTATTGTTCCTCAAATAAGCACCCTGTCACTTGGCGTATGCTGATCATTCATATAAATGTAAAGTGGCAAGAAATCTTTTCCTGGCCTCACTGATCTCATAGGAGAACAAAACATCTGAAATCACCTGCCGGGCCTGTGACAAAAGGGGCCCTTTATGGCCTGGCTTCTGTCCAGAAGTTTCCCTCATTGCTGATGGTTTTGAGCAATATTCCATTGCTATCACCCAAACAGAAGTATGGCGATTTTCCTTTCCCTGAAGCTAATGGCCTTGGGTAATAGACTTTTTCTCCTTTTTATCTCTGTGTCTCCATAGAGCCATGATTTTTTGCTTTTTTCTCCTCTTCTCCCCTGGAGTTTATAGGTTCCTTAAAGAGTTTATAGCCAAAGACACGTTCCCTCCAGTTCATCATTCTGTTGTATATGTTCATTTAAAAAAGAAATATTAAATGTATATATTCATTTAGAAAAAGAAATTTAAAAAAAGAAGTCATAAAAGACTCTGAGACATTTCTATTGGCCCCAAAATGATCATTACAATTATGAGGTCAATAAGGGGAGACAGGTTAAAAAAAAACAGTGTTGTTAAAATTCCACGAATGCAGATCTGATTTTTCCCCATTTCTCTTCTCCAGGATGTTCTCTGTCTGACATCTTTCTGCCCTCTCTTGCGCCTTTTGATTCTGTCTCATAGCTTGCTCATCTAAATGGCGTTTTTAGAGATTATTATCCGCCTTCTAATCTAGATATCTCCATTCGATCTATATGGATTATAAACAAATACACGTATACTGGTTCATTCCAGGCTATTCTACATTTATTTAATTAAGGGGAGAAATGCCATAGTGGTTATATACACAAATTTCATTTCTAGGGAAGAGTTTACTGCTTTTAGGTTGTTTGATAACAGTTGAATGCACTTGCTGATATTCGCACTAGGTTGATACTCTTTATAACTAGAAAGAGAATAACGAGTGTAATGGAAGAAGAGGAGGCTTCTTCATGTAATGACGAGAGGCTTCAGTGGATCAAAGACTTCAAAGCAGTAAGAATGAGGGGTGGGGAGTTAAGGGATGAATGTCATTCTGGATAAGACCTTTGGAGAACTGGAAAAAGTAGACGGCCAGGAAGGGAAGTCAGTTTGTGATCCCTCATCGCAAACTGGTTCCAATGGATTACAGTTTATCCTCAGTTAATGTCTAATTATGTCTCTTTTCTCCTAGCCTCACATCACCTGTGAATTTCTTGGTTTAACAGTAAAAAAAAAAAAAAAATTCTCCCACTGTGAGCATATTAATTCAATCCTTTTATAAGGAATAAAATTACAGCTAAATCAATCAACTCAAAACAGACTGCAGACTTAAAGATATAACTTAAAACTGATTTAAAAAATACAAGTTTCAGGATCTAGGTCTAGGTTCTTAGACTTGTCACCAAAAATATTGTTTATAAAAAGAAAAGTTGATAAATTGGCCTTCATCAAAATTAAGAATGTTTGTTCTGCGACAGAGTCTGCTAAGGGGAAGGAAAGACAAGCTACGGATGGGGAGAAAGTGTCTGCAATCCACACATCTGACAAAGGACTCATATCTAGAATATGTAAAGAGCTATCAAACAGTAAAAAACAATAAATCCAATTAGGAAATGGGAAAAAGATACAAAGAGATATTTCAGCAATGGCAAATAATCATATGAAAAGATATCCAATAATATTAGCCATTAAAGAAACACAAATTAAAACTGCAGTGAGATACCAGTATGCATCTATCAGAATCGCTAAAATAAGTAATAGTGACACAAAGTGCTGAAGAGGAGGCAGAGAAACTAGAGCATTCATACACTGTACTGGTATAGCCTCTTCTAGGCTTGGCAGTTTTCCATGAAACTGAGCATGCACCTACCACACGACCCAGCAATTACACACTGGGCCTTTATCTCAGAGAAGTGAAAACTTATGTTCACGCACAATCTGTATAGAAATGTTCATTCATAATAGCCAAGAGTTGGAAAAAAACCAGAGATTCTTCAATGGGTGGCTGGTTACACAAACTATGGTTATACCCATATCATGGAATAAATGCTCAGGAACGAACTACTGATACATGTAATAACTGATGAGTATCTAGGGAATTTGATTCCTAAAGGCTGCATACTGTATGATTCCGTTTATATAGCATTCGTGAAATGACAAAACTAGAGAAACAGAGAACAGACTAGTAGTTTCCAGAGGTTAAGGACTGGAGGCGGGTATGTGTCTATAGAAAGGTAACACAAGGGATTCTGTTGTGATGGAAATATTTTGTATCTTGAGTATACCAGTGCGAATATTCTGGTTGCGATATTGTACGGTATAGTTTTTCGTGAAGCTACCACTGTGGCCTTTGGGCAAAGGGTATACGGATTCTCTTGGCATTATTTCTTACAACCACGTGGGACTCTACAATCATTTCAAAATAAAAAGTTTAATGAAAACATGGCTTTCAAAGGATATTTATTACATAGGGAAATGCTCTTATTATAGCAGGTGAAAAAGCAAAGTACGAAGCTATATTTTAAATATTGACAAATTTAGGGAGTGTATGCATCTATCTACGTGCTGAGCCACATATATACTATATATATATATATGCATGCATATACATACACAAAATCTATATGTATATGCTGAGCTCAACAAATGGAAACAGTAAAATACTATGAGTGAGGGGAGAAGAACAGAAGAAAGGTGTCTTTCCTTCAACATAGTTTTCAGGTTCTAAAAAATGTTTATATGTTACATTTATAATTAGCAACTACAAAACAAATCAGCTTAGACCATGGCCACCCATCCAATTCCTACTTCAAAACTTCAGACCTTTTCTAGTAGGGCATCAGAAGAAATGGTAAATTATTGAAAACCTGGATCTGATATTAAATAAATTATCCTTTCCTACTCTCCAAACTGATGACTTTTATAATTAATGGGCTAATTTAACTGCAAATCTTCAAGTCAGTAATATTAATTAAAAAAGAAGACATGTAAATGACCTTCTGTAAAGGACTTCTCTCTTAATTTGCCCACAAATGAGCACTTGCCATTACTTCTTAATCAATACCAGGAAGCTGGCTGGAATTAATGCGTGGCTTCTTAGTTTCAGCCACTTTTAAGAGCACTCAGGATCACCACATGCAATCTGTTCAAGGCCAACCCTGTATTTCCCTTTAATTTACCTGACCTTTCAGGCAGTGAGTGAATTTAAGGCCTTTATAGGCTTGGCCTGAATAACTGGCAACTTTCATTACTTTAATCATTGACCAAAAGCTTTGGGAAATGTCAGCCTTTCCTATGCCATTGTTTAATATGTTAATAAGATCATTAACATCTTCTTTGGCCAAGAAAAGGATCTGATACATAAAGAAAATGGTAGGAGGTTGGAGATAGAGGGAGATGAATAAAACTTTATTTTTATCGCTAGGAGAAAATTGGAGTTCTTCCCTCACTATCTTTTTTTCTCGCATTAGACACAGCATAAGTGGTGGCTACATTTCAGCAGGTTCTAAAGCTGATCCTTATAACCAAATGCAGTTGCCTCTTTTGGGGAGATCTGGGTCTCTAGTCAGCATATAAGGTGAAAATCAAGTATAATGTATTGCAAATCATTCCTGGCATCCCTTAAATTCTCCAGAAAGGACCTTGCTGATACACATTTGTGTGTAACGCATCCCTGAAACTCTTCTTTTTAGAGCTAGCCTTCAATTAATCCCCTTTTTTCCCCCCTCAAGAATGTTGTTGATTGTATTCTTTTGCACATCTTAGCAAGCATCTTACTAGCCTGCCAAAGACGACCCTTAGAACCGCTGCCATGTTCTTTCAGTAGGTCTTTCTGACAGTCATTGGCTGTTTCAGGCTTGAATGCTTCCATTCCCTTGATAATGTAAGTGACCCAGTATGACAACTGCCAAGTTGAATTCAGCCAAGGCAAATAAATACTTGCATCATCGGACTTCACAGTAACAAAAGAGGTAAGAGTGGGAGTCTGAAACATCAGTCCACCACAGCACCATCTTTACATGAAATCACTGGTTACGTTATTTTTAAAATATTTATTTATTTTTGAGAGATAGTGCAAGTGAGGGAAGGGCAGAGAGAGAGGGATGGGGGATCCAAAACAGGCTCTGCACTAACAGCAGTGAGCCCAATGAGCTCCGCCTGGGGCTCGAACTCTGGAACCATGAGATCATGACCTGAGCCAAAGTCAGACATTCAACTGACTGAGCCACTTAAATGCCCCAGAAATCACTGGTTACATTTTACTGCTTAAATTAGTAGATGGTTTCTTCAAGTTGGAACCAGAGGTATAACAGACAAATTAGCACCATTTTTTAAAAAAAATATTTACTTATTTAGAGAGAGAGAGAGAGCAGAGAAAGAGAGAGGCCAGGGAAGAGGCAGAGCAAAAGGGAGAGAGAGACTCCCAAGCAGGTTCCGTGCTGCCAGCACAGAACCCAACGTGGGGCTCCATCCTAGGAACCATGAGATCATGACCTGAGCCAAAATCAAGAGTAGGATACTTAAGTGACTGCCACCCAGGAGCACCCATATCAGAATGCTTATTAACTCAAAAGCAACACTGTAGAAAGAGGTGTAAGGATATCCATTTTATTTCTTAGCCATTTTTTATGAAGGGAAAAACAATGTAAATTAAGTAAATAAATGGAAAAAAACAAAATAAAAGCTACCACAGTAAATTGTCCATTGCAAGAGAGGTAATCAGAAGATCGCACCTGCTTTCGGACACAGCTAGATGGATGGGCCAGTCGTTTTGAACTGGCTCAGCATTAACTATGCCTCCTTTCCTTGCTTATGGCTGGGCTGACGGCCAAATTACCTCCTGGATCCGGATAAGTAATTAGATGGCGCCAACCCCAAACCTGAATCACATCCCTGAAAATATCCCTGACCTGGTGTCCCATATTCTAAGTTGGACTCTCCCTCTAGCCTCATTGTGTGCGTGTTCACTAGAGGTTGTAACTTCTTAGAGGTAGGATTTCCTCATCTGCCCGGTTGGATAGGGGTCACAGGGCAGGACTAGTTGAGCCACATGGGTTGAGCTGCTGTGTAAACCACAAAGTTCCATGTAGATATTACAAGGAGGATAACCAATGAAGACAGCAAGTGGGGCAGCTAATGTTTCAGATCCTGATTGCCAGGCTCTGAAAATATAATTCCTCAGACGATCATAGAGCCAAAGCCTTTCTGAAATTTGAAAACACAAAGGTTGATTTACAGTCTTTGATGACTGAATTCACAAGATTACTATGCTAAGTCTTCTTATCATTTTATGTTAGGTGGCCCTGGTGTTAACTATTGGAGCGGCATTTTGTTGAGTCATAAATCTCCCTGGTCTCTGGCTTTCAGGATGCTTACAGAAGACAAAACACTCCTTAGTGGTGGGGGAGGAAATGAAAAATGGGTTCAGTAGGGTCTTTGCTCTATTTTTTTCCTTCTATGTTGTGTTTCTCTTACATAATGGAGACAACTGTCAATAATGGATATGATCTTAGTCTCAGAGCCAGTAGCCCAGGGATTAAAAAGTACATTTTCCAGATATCAGTTGTCTGACCAGAAGTAAATTATCTACTGCCTACAATCCTTCCATTTTCTTATCTATGTCAGGGAAGAGGCCACTTTCTTTGAGAGACAGATGTCAGGGTGTAAAGTGCCACCTCTATGAACCTGCTTAGCATGCAGTGGGCCATCTAGCCCTTACCTCTTTGTGCTTACTTGCTTCGAGCCCTTTGCACTCAGAGACACTGTCTTTTCACTCTATTTGAACTTCAGCACCTAAATTCAGTGTCCTTCCAAAAATTCTTTTCTCAGTGGGATAGTAATGAAAAACACCATGATTAATGTGGTATTAAAAAGTACATATCTGGTGTTGGTCCTTTCCTGGCACGGAGCTTCTTAAAACCCCTGGGACTTCCTGAATGATAGGGGTGTCTTTTTTAGGATCCTTTTTGGCCCTATCTGAGTTTACATTACTGAGGTGCCTCTTCAGAGGTGGGGGCTGTAGATGGCTTTAGGTTGGGAGCTGATTGTGGGAGAAACCAACCATACGTTTAGAGGTTTGGAATTCTCAGCCTCACTCCCTTTGAAAATTGAGTTCAATCACCAATGGGTAATGATCGAATCAATGACAGCTACACCGTGAAGTTTTCTTAAAACTCTTGAACAATTGGCTCAGGGAGCTTCTGGGTTAGTGAGCACCTCAACACATGGAGGTGAGAAATGTTGCAGACCTGGAGAAGGCATGGCAGCCCCACAGCCCAGTCCTCAACCCCGTACCTTACTCTATTCCCCGCTCCCATTTGGCTGCTTCTGAGCTGTATCCTTTACAATAAACCAAAAATTGTAAGTAAAGTGCTTTCCCGAATTCTAGGAGGGACTGTGGGAATATCTAAGTTTGTTGTTGTGTGTGGGGAAGTGTGAATAGCCTGGGGATCCCATTTGCAGCCAGCCTCTGAAGTGAGACAACCTTGTGGGACTGAGCCCTTACTTAACCTGTGGAGTCTATGCTGACTGTGAGTTGTGCTGCAACTCAACTGAATGGTTGGACGTCCAGTTGGTGTTGGAGAATTAGAGAACTGATTGGTGTCAGGAAAAATAAAAATCATACAATTAGAATTTCCTGAAGGACCAAAATATAAATATGGATTTAAATATAACTGATTCTAGGGGCACCTGGGTGGCTTAGTCAGTTAAGCGTCAGACTTTCGCTTAGGTCATGATCTCGCGGTTCGTGGGTTCGAGCCCCGAGTCGGGCTCCGTGCTGACTGCCAGCTCAGAGCCTGGAGCCTGTTTCAGTCTGTGACCCCCTCTCTCTCTGACCCTCCCCTGCTCACGCTGTCTCTCTCTCTCTCCTAGAAATAAATAAAACATTAAAAAAATTTTAAATATAACTGATTCTCATTGAAATTAGAATTTCATGGTAAACATGTACAACTTGGTAGAAAAAATTTTCTAATTGACTCTGAATTTCATAAGTCTTTCCTTTTTTGCTCTTAATGCTAAAGGCTGTCTTTGATGACAGAGAAAGCAAATACTCCACATCTTGGTGTTTTCACTGAAGCTTCAGATGTATGCATTAGAAGTATATTCTAATATATACTTAGAAAGAGTTTGATTCGAGTCTCAAAACATAGAGAGTTAAGTTGAAGACTCCTCATTTGAATAGATCCCTTAACATGTTCAAAGATAGACCAGCTGGCAAAACATGAGTGTCATTAAATGAGACATTTGGAAGGCAAGGGCAATCAAACAAAAAAGGAACAGGAAACAAAAGAGGAAGAAAAATAAAGAGTGTGAAGTTGAAGAGAATGGAAAGTAGGAAAGAAAAGGGCTAGCTGAGCCTGGGGACGGAGCAGACATTTTTAAGGCATGGAAAGTGAGCTCTGTATGTTGGAGTCCTCAGTGACATTCCAATCGACTCACTGTTGTTATCTTACACATGAGAAAACTCTGGCGCCCAGACATCACATGTAGCAGAGTCAGAATTTACAGGTCTCTCACACACCACCTCTGATCCCTTAGCAAACTCTGTGAGCTGTGCTTTACAGATGCCTTTCCAGTCTGATTACTCTCCCCTGACCGCTGTTATCACCCTAGCCCAACCCACCTTTATTTCCGACCACAGTCATCTCTCTACTGGCCTTGCTTCCACCCTTGTGCCCTGCACAGCAGTTGCACTGATTTTGGACTCCGTGATACTGCTATGCTCAGCCTTCCATTGGATTTCCATTACATTTAGACCAAATCCAGGTCCTTATCATGGTGGACGAGATTCCAACAGGGCCTTGCCACTGCCAAGCTCCCCAGACACATGGCTTCCTCCCCTTGCTCATGGCGTGCTGGTGACACAACAGAGCACCCTGCTATTTCTTGTGCCTGCTGAGCATACTTCCACGTTAGGGACTTCCTCCTTGTGTTTATACGGCTTCTCCCACGACTTGGATCCTTTAACACCATCCATGCCCATTAAGTTACTCTCTAACCTCTCATCCTACCCCCCTTTTCTTCCTTGATAGCACTTAGGACAACATGATATTATATCATGTATTTGTTTGCTTATATATTACATATAAACTCTGTGAGAGCAAGTTCTTTTCATCTTCTAGATATACTCTCAGCAACTCCAATAAGATCTGGCACAAAACAGATGTCCAATGAATTTGTTGAACTAAAGTGTCAGATTCCAAAGCCAAGAAAAGAAAATGTTTAAGAGAGTTGGACCTTATTTTAAAGAAAATCTCTGGAAGATTATCTATAAAAATATGTAGAAAATGAAAAGTTTCCAGTGAGCACTATGCCTTTGGCACATTTATACCAGCATTATTTCTTGCCTTACATACCTGACAAAGTGTTTTGATGACTGTTGTCATGTTTTGTAAAGCCCCTAGAGCTACTTGAAGGAAATACAATATAAATGCAAACTAATAATAAACCACCTCTCTTGTACTCATAATAGAGACCATGAGGCTTTCGTTGATGTAGTGAAAAATAAAGTGGAGAGTTTCCAAAGGTAAAGAAATAGGGCAAGCCAAGATCCTTAGAGTCTGATTCAAGTAGCAAGGGGCCTTGGAATGTGACTTTATCACAATTTAGACCTCAGAAATTCACTTTTGGATGGTTTGAGCAAAGGCGAAAGCCCTCTGCCTTCAAGGTATTCTGTTAGGCTACCACCATTAGTATACTCTAACCTAATCTTTCGTCAAACACTTAAAATTCTGATTTTGTGGTCTACAATACAGCTACCTCTAAATAAGCCAACATTTCCCCCTTCTGCAACATATTCTTCTTACTCCATTGAAATACTACAGACAAAGAATAAACAATAAAACTATATGATTTAATTGGTTGGACCAACCCAAAGCTAAGATTATAAGTCATTGAAAACTTTCTGTAATATTTATGAAAACAGTTTTTACTTTTATAGTAAGTTTAAGGAGATTAGATTCCAAGTTTACATGACTTAATTCTAGATGCTCACAATACATAAAAGAGAATATTTTGGAAAAGTTGAATGTGATTGTTGATGACTGTTCTAAATCCATGCTTCTAAAGCTATCAAGAAAAGGAACACCTGCTTGCCTAAAGTGCTTTTCTACTGCCTTAGATAGCAAAACAATAAATCTGCTGAGCTACTTTAGAGCTTTCAGTCTTCAAAGTAATGTTTTAAAAGTAATCCATTCATGTGAACTTTCATTTTATTGATTTTTAGTATTAAAAACAAAACCTCTGGTTAAAGCCAGAGTTGTAGTCTAATATGAATCTCTGTCTATTAAACAGTTCAATTTCTTGGCTTTTATGGTAACTTTCTGGCATTTTGTATTTTGCCTTTACTATGTGACATGGAAAAGAAAAATTTGTGTATCACACGGTCATCTTTTTTACTCCTTTTGGGAAAAAGATAATGTGGGAAAAGTTTATTAAGGCAAAACACAGGAGCTACCATCAGATGGGCAGACAGAGAAAGTAGGAAGAAGAAAAAAGGTACTTGTTTTAGTTTTCAGATTGACTTTTTGCTAATAATGACACATATAGGAAGTCTTGACTTGTCTCTCATATGGAAAGCTAAACTCTTAAAAATAAAAGTTACTATTAACGTACGTGATTCCAGGATAGGAATTCCAACTCTGATTTGCAAGGTTTGAGCTTGCTAGGAAACCTGGGAGAATTTGATAAGTTAACGTAAACACTGAGAATAAATTTCAAAATGTATCAGAAGTCCATGTTTTAGTTTAGCTCCAAAAATGACCAACCATAGGTTATACTTTCTCATGTTTAAACTGTGAGACACTTCTCCATGAATATTCTTCCTCCAGAAGTCATTCTTCAGAATACTTCAGAGTTTTAAATTCCTCTAGAAGCTATGACTACCTTCATTCCACTTTTTATGAATTCAAATATGAAGAGACTATTGTTACTGACTTAATCCCCAAAAGGAAGAGAGGGGGAAAGAAATTACACTAATAAAAAGGAGATTTTCCTTTAATCAGATTCTGATGAAGAACTGTAAGGCAGGCTTCTGGTACAGTACGAGCGTGATTATATCTCCCAGATGGCCCAGGACTAAGGAAATATATGGACAATGATTTCTTCTCCAAGAAATAAAAGCCCATCACCATGCTTTCTCCTGGGCTAGTTAGTGCATTAGAGCACTGAGTCATGCAAAGGTGGTTAATGGTTCTGAGAGACGGTGCATCACCCTCTCTGACAGCGCTCATTTGCATACACCTGGTTAATCCCTGCAGGAGGCATGTGTTCAGGGGTCTCCCAGAGCAGACATGTAGAGATTCTTAGATAAAGGCAGTTCTTTACTAAACTTTATAACCTCATTCCAAACTCCAGTTGTCAGTTAACAGCTTTCCGGATGACATCTTAAATCAAGAAAAATGTCACGTGTGTACAGTAACTGGCCTAATCTTTTCTGTAAATTGCTGCCTGTGGTTTTCAAAAACATAGTAAATTGCTGGCAATTGACAATGTGTCTCCCTGCACGGCTAACTGCACTTCTGCACGGTTAACAAATCAGTCTTAAATTATTCATCAGATCACCCAATGTCTAGGCTCTTCAGTATCTCAGTTAATGGTGAGCACAACTCGCTAAACACACTCAGCATTTCTGCTTCCTATGCTGTCCTGAACTATTTTCTCAAACTAACACTTAAAATAGCCTCAATGCCCCCTTATACTTCCAATATGCCGAGGAAGTGTTTTCTCTATTAATTCGATCATTACAAGGCAGGAATAAAATGATGAGTTATATGTACAGCCTAAAACATCAGATGGACCATTTAGAAATGATGCCATCAAACCATTGTTTATTGTTCTGGAAACAGGGTCAAATCAACTTCCCAGACAGCTCAACCGAATTGAATTGTTGTTGCCAAAGTAAGAGTAAAGATAGAGTGTTTGTTTGGAAAGGACATCGTTTTAACTCAACACCATTTTTTCTTTCAGCAGCATACATGGGATTTTGCAGGAGGCATATTTATCCTTCCTTGAAAAAGTTTTTGAATCACTGCTGGCGCTAACCTAAATAGCACAGTTGTACAGTCCAACAGTCTTATATTAGAGGACGGTGTTTGTCTATTTATGCTCAGGGAAATTAACTCCAGACCATCTCAAAAGGACCCCCTTGTGCCTGCCTGGACACTTCCAGGACACTGGTCTGTAACTTGACAGCTCACTTGTTTAGAGCATGTCCCTATAAGACCACTTCCCAAAGGCAGTGACCTTGGCTCTGATACATGTAAGTCCATGGGGTTGTCTCACTAATGTCTGCTGGACAGAAGAGTGTCTGGGAGAAGAGTGTGGGATGGAGGTAGGTGGGTCGACGCAAATTCATTTTAGGAGATGTTTTAAAAAGGAGCAACTCAGAGCATGTTTCTCACTTATGGTAGGTCAATAATGGCGTCTGTGTTTGTGAAGGTCAGCTTAGTACTTGTAATACTGTTCTTCACTCAGTGTGTACAATCCCCATCCCACCTTCCTTAGGGAACACCCCCCCGACCCCGATTCTGGTGAAGACTATGTTCCCTGCTCTATGTTTCCCTGTTCTTTTTCCTTCATTAACATAACACTGATTACATTTTCTTGTTATTACTCATTTAATGTCTGTCTTTCCTCTTATACAATACACTTTATGACGGCAAGAACTGAGTATAGCCCTAGTGCCTGGCACAGTACTTTGACTTAAGTGAATACTAAGTAAAATTGGCTATAGAATTATATGTGATTAGTTAGACATTATTTTCAACTGCATATATCAAGCCCTAAAACACATTTTGTAATATAAAAGAATTCTGGTCATAGGCATCTCAAGGCTAGTATGAAAACTCCACAGAGTTATTAGGTTCCCAAGGCTCCATTTTTAAATTCTATTTTTCCCCTTCATGGGTAACATCCTCAGAGTCACCTCATGGTCCAAGAAGGCTACCATCACTGTAGTAGCAGAACAATGGCCCTCAAAGATGGCCATGTCCTTATCCTCAGAACCTATGAATATGGTACTTTCCCATGGCAAAAAGGCTTTGCAGATGTGACTGATGTGAAGGACCTTGATTTGTGAGATTAGCCTGTATTATTCAGGTGGGTCTCATCTAATCAATCCCACGAGTCCTTGAAAGAGGGGGATTGTTCCTGGCAGCCGAAAGTCAGAGAGGTGCCAGAGTAAGGACTGGGCTGCCATTACGGGCTTTGAAGATGGAGAATGGGATATGACCAGCCTCTAGATGCTAGAAAAGAGATGGAAAAGATTCTCCCTTAGATATTCTAGAAAAGAACACAGCCTTGTTGACATATTGATTTTATTTTATTTTTTTCCTAATTTTAGTGAAATATAACTGACATATAACACTATATATACATTTAAAGTGTACAACATGATGATTTGATAGGTGTGTATATTGCAAAATAATTGCAATGATAAATTTAGTTAGCATCCATCACCTCACATAGCTACAAATATTTTTTTTTGAGGTGAGAATGTTTAAGATCTATTCTCTGAGCAACTTCATCTGTGCAATACACTACTGTCCACCATATTGTATATAACATACCCAGAACTTATTTATTTTATAACTGGATGTTTATAATGATTGGCCACCTTCATGCATTTACCCAACCCTCCTACGTCCCAGACCTCTGGCAACCAGCAATCTGATCTCTGCTTCTATGAGTTTGGTTTTCTTAGACCCAACATATAAGTGAGATCATACAGTATTTGTCTTTCTTTGTCTGATTTATTTCACATAGCATCATGCCTTCAAGGTCTATCCATATTGTCATAAATGGCAAGACTTCCTTCTTTTTCTTATGGCTGAATAATATTCCAGTGTATGTATATATGTGTGTGTGTATACATATCAAATATATACATACATATATCATTCTCTTTATCCATTCATCTGTTAATGGGCACATAGGTTTTCATGTTTTGACATGAAATATAATATTTCTATTACTTATATTACTTATAACTGTAATAAACTGCATAAATGCAGATATGTCTGTGAGACAGTGATTTCATTTCTTTCAGATATATTCCTAAATGTGGAATTGCTGGATCATATAGTTCTATTCTTAGTTTTTTGTGGAACATCATGCTCTTTTGCATAGTAGCCATCTTGATTTTAGCCCATCGGGACTCATGTAGGATTTCTGACCTACAGAAAAAGTGTAAAATTTGTATTAAGTATAAGATTTGTCTTCTTTAGGGGCACCGAGGTGGCTCAGTCGGTTAAGCGTCTGACTTCGGCTCAGGTCATGATCTCACAGTTTGTGGGTTTAAGCCCCATGTCGGGCTCTGTGATGACAGCTCAGAGCCTGGAGCCTGCTTCAGATTCTGTGTCTCCCTCTCTCTCTGACCCTCCTCTGCTCACGCTGTCTCTCTCTCTCTCAGAAATAAGTAAAACATTAAAATAATAATAATAAAAAAAAGATTTGTCTTCTTTAAATCACTAAGTTTGGGTCTGTTTCTAAACTGTATTAGTTTCTTAGCAGCCTTACCAGAAGTCCTTCATAATTCTTCTGCTTATATCTCAGTGGCCAGAACTTATATGACCACACCTCCTCTTACAAAGGCAAAGAAATGCATATTTGTTAGCACTTCTGTCTCAAATGAAAGCAGGATTTTCCCTGGCTCTTCCTCAGAAGAGAGAATAGATAATGGAAGGTAACCAGAAATTTTAGCCACCATTTGTTTAACAAGAGCATAATTAGATGAACATAGTTGAACAACTAGAAAATTAGGAAAATGATATGATTTTCATAGAAGTTGATTTACCATCTGTAAATTAACACATGGACATCATTCCTTTATTTTTTCAGCTATCTAAATTTCATTCAATTTTTATCCATCTAATTTTCATCTTAGAAATGTATGCTTTTAGAGTTTCTATACTTTGAGGGAAATAGGAGCTACTGATATTCAAATTCCATAAATAAGAAACCTTGAGTCAAACCAGCTTCTATGAGAATAAAGTAGAATTATTTGTTTAATGTCTTTGTTGTTATTGTTGTTTTAGCTTCCTTTTTTTAATGTAAAAATGTGAAATGTACTGTCCGGTTCTTGTAGTAAACTGAAAGTTCCCCCCAAAAGCCCACCTTTCAGGTTTTCCAGAGTGCTAGAGGCTACAATGTGCCTAATTTAGCACAAAAGCACACTGACAATTCCTATTACACAACTGAACGTTGTATTGCTGCTGTACTTCTGTTATTCTTTCTTGTTTTTTAATTTTTAAAGTTTTTATTTGTTTACTTCAAGAGAGAGAAAGAGAGAAAGCTGGGGAGGGACAGAAAGAGAGGGAGAGAGAGAATTTCAAGTAGGCTCTGCACTATCAGCATAGAGCCTGATGCAGGGCTTGAACTCAAGAACTGTGGGATCATGACCTGAGCCAAAATCCAGGGTCTGACGCTTAACTGACTGAGCCACCCAGGCATCCCACTTCTGTTGTTCTTGAGCCAGGAAACAGTCAAAGGGTGATTAATGCTGAGAACCTCCAAGGGTGTAAAAAATACAGCCTCATCCCTGATTACCAGACACTCGGATGCTTGTTTCTCGATCCCTTGTCATGCTGTCTTCCCACGCCTCTGTTCTGCCTCCTGTGCCAACAGTCAATTCTGCCTCATCTTCTGGGCAATCTCAGCTCTGGGCACTTTTTCTGTTTTCCTCTCTGTCAGTCCCCAGACAGGACATGGAATGCTGAAATTACCCACGCCTCTTGACTCTTCTCCCTGGGAAGGGATGTGCAGCGGCCAGCATCCCAGTCAGCCCCACTGCTGGGCAGACATGACTTGTAAGTGCCTTCACACCAAAGGGCGTGTCATTAAGCAAAATATGCCTCCCTTCCTACTTCTCCTCTTTGACACCAATCTCCTGGCTAATCAGTTTTTCCACATCTTCTTCAATATATCTGGCTTGATTTCCTTATCATTCTGTTCATCCTGTATTCTCAAGCTTACCTTTGTGAGCAAGGGACCCAGAACTTCTGGGCTATGGGAGCTGGTGGGACAACATGGAGCTTCCCGTGGCTGCCATGACAAATTGATGCACAGATACTTTTAGGGCCATCCGTGTTCAAGACTTGATCAATCTGAGCTTCAGACCCATAATTCTTCATACCATCAAAGCACAAGAGAAGCTTTCTCTGTGCAAAGAGAACTTTTTAGATATTACCACTGTTATCTGTGATCACCCCCCCACCCCCACCCCAGGTTACATAGGAAAACTAGATACAAGCATGTAAATGACCTCTGACTATCGAAGACTCCTCTGTTTGTATGGAGCCCTTCAGCTTAATGTTCATTAGTTATAATTTGGCTGTGGGGTGCTATTTTATTTTATGAAACTACACCATGGTATATGCTGCTATTCTGGTTTTATATAGTAAATAAATGCAAGTAATCAGGCTCCTTTTCATCTTGTGAACACTGTAAATGTCACCTGAAATTCTTCACCACCAAGATTGTATTCTTAATTGACATTTCATAACAAAGAGACTGTGTCTTCAAAACAAATTAACGTCACAGCAAGAAAATCCAAAATCTTAATGGCATTTACTCATGTTCTAGTCATTCTACACATTGTTCTAAAATGGTCTTATGTTCAAATGACTGCATCAAAAATTCTGCAGTAGCTACTTTAAACAGTCGTTAAAAACATAACAAAGCATTTGAATATATAAGCTATACGAGTGTGGTTTCAGTGCAGCACCAAAATTTTCTTGAAAATATTGGCTACATGGAAATTCAGCAGGCACGGTCAACTCAGAATAGCTTAAATTATGTAAGCAATTGCTTTAAAAATTACATCTATTGGAATAATTCTAGATTTATTAAAAATATATATCATTTAATCAAATTTAGGAAGAACTAGGCATATTTGAAGACTGTCACATCAGCACAGGCCACTAGCAAAATCTGGAAAGACAAAGGTCAGCAATCTTGGCAACCTCCACCATCAGCTAGATGTTGGCTATATAAGAAGTTGAGTACTTCCTATCTCCTCTCCCAGAAGGGCAGAGTCACAAAGGTGGTGTGTGTGTGTGTGTGTGTGTGTGTGTGTGTGTGTGTGTGAAGGCCTTAAGCCTGGTCAGCTCTGGTGAGGGGAGAACAGATTTGAATCAGCCACGAGACTAATTTTTAATGACCAGATCTGTTACAGAATCTGTACAGAATATAATAAGGAATGGAAATAGGGTTTGAGACAAAATAGTTGAGAGAGCATTTATTCTAAAGAAATACAACTATTTTGTAATTAGAATCCAATGAATTGACACAATGAACTAGATCTACAGGTACCAGATTTATCCTTCTTCAAAAATTGATCTCAGGCATATTTTCATTATAAAAAGAAAACATTGTAAATATAAACAACAGAGATGACAATGATAAATTTCTGTGTAGTTTTTCAATTATATTTGCATGGGCCTTGTTCAATACAGTTACTCTAATCAAACAGCAACAAATAGAGCTACTATTGATAGAATAATATGTTCATCTCCTTTTTAGGAAAAAAACCCTATTTGAACCCCAACAGAAGGGCATCGGATTATCTCACAAATTTCTGATTAAAAACTCCTAACACCACCACCCCCACTCCCGTAACATATATTTAGTAGTTTGTACATGTCATCGGACTATAACATAGTGGCAACTTGTATTTTCAGAGCAACTGTTTTCAAAATATTTGCATTTGATAAAATTTGTGAAAAACGTAGAATTAAGTTTAAACTTGGTTATCATTTTCCTTATGTGGAAAAGGAGGCAGTGGGGAAAACAAAGATCCTCCCAAACAAGGAGGATTTGTTATTTTTTTTAATGCTCCTTTGTTATTTTTTTTTTAAAGAACATAATTATATTATTTTGGAAAAAATAAGCGTTTAGACATAAACGAGGAACCAAACATAAAAATAAACATCTGCAGACTTTGAGTCTTTTATCAATTTAATGACTGGAAGTAGATTGTGATGATTCTTCCTTTATTAATCCTTAATACCTGGATAGATATCCGCCACCACTCCATCTTCCCCTAGTCAATATTACAGACAAAAGCATTCTTTCTGGATAGCAGGATGAGTATATAACAATGTACTAATTCAGATCCCTAAATATTTTGTTATTCTAGTGAGCTGAGAGAGTTTATGCCTTTTTCCAAAGTGTTTCATTGGGATATGAATGAAACATTTACTTCGTGATATTCTAAACAGGCTACCATTCTTGTAATTCCAAATGTAGGCATAATTTTACTGGTTTTCTAGGATGCTATTGTATCATTTGCTGCTATATTATTCTCGAATAAAGACATTTGGTGCCCTAGCTTCACCCCTCTGCAAACATTGCATTCCAAGATTCCCTTTGAAAAGCATCCAGGTAGGAAGAGATCATGAAAAGGAAAAGAAAAATGTAAGTTTAATATTCATTGTGAGATTCAGTAAGTTGTAATTGCTTAAATAAAAAAGAAATATACTATGCATCATTGATTTAGCTTGAAACTGCCATCAGATAGTTCAAAACTGTCATCAGAGAAAGAATTCTTTGAGATAAAAATATTTGGACTGTTTATAAAAAATAATGGATGGATTGTAAGTAGGCGCAGGAAACTGAAGTTCTGTTTCCTAAGCAATTGCTCCTGTGTCTAACTCTGAATTGACTCTAAAAGTTTTCTACTTGAAAGTGCCTGTCCAAAGCCAAAGTTAGTGGAAGAATTCAACCTTGAAGGAAAATGAATCTTGGGCAAGAAAGAGAAATTTTCCAGTAAGTACAGAAGAACAATTCAGGCTAGGTAATAACAATGAGCCTTGAAAAGAAGAATTATCTCATTGATCTTGCCTGGCTGCTCAGGTGAAATATTCAGCGGAAGAATCTCACAAGAGAAGAGGACCCTTATGAGAGAATGGTGACAATTTAAGTCAAAAAAATAATAAAAAGAGTGCTATTATTGCCATTTGGGGAAATGGTTAAAGTTCCTTAAGAATCAAAATACCTATAAATCAGGTCACAATGGAAAAAGTGTAGTCGTTAAAACACAATATAGAGAAAGAAATGAAGGTACATTTTCCTTCTATGTGAAGGCAATATAAAGCATTCGTACAGAGTAAAAATCAGTAAAGGTTAGTCTCTCTCTCTCTCTTCTCCGTGCCCTGTTTATAAGTTTTTAAAAGGCCCTTGGTCAAAGCATGTGATTAATATGATGAATCTTCATACAATTTGTTTTTATTCGTCGTTATGTCTAAATTATGCTGATGGACAGTCATACACAATCTGAGTTCTATGAAAATGGGATACACTCAAAATTCGCTAGGATCACCATGTGTAAATTCCATACATCTTTTGAGAAAAGTCAGTTAGAATAAATATTAGCTGAAAGTCTGTACAATTCAGAGCAATCTGAAATCCGGCATAAGACATTAGTGTAAATTCCTTTGGAATTAAAAAGAAAGTACAGCCTGAGTTCTCAACATAACTTATTTTTCAGTCTCTTTAAATGTAGCAAATGAGTTGAGGTTTCATATTTATATTCTGAATGTATTCCTAGGGAGGAAAAAATGATTTCGTATCTTGCAACCTCCAAAGAAGCAGCAATAACTTATTAATTGTGCCCTGGGTGATCTTAAAGTGTGGCAGAAAAACAGCCTTAGAGACTTCCAAAGATGCATAACGTTCTCCTAGAGGGAACAGTAGGGACACCAGGAGAATCTAGCTGCACAAGTATTTCAAAAAAGCCATTTACATGTTGAAGGAAAGGATTTAATTAATAGTGTTACAGCTGTGAAGTTAATATGCAGATAGGAGGTCCTAGCTCAAGGGACTGGTACACATTTTTTAAACAAGTCACTCAGTCCTACATTTTTTCCCCTTTATAGCTCTTGCATAGTAATAAATACGTCCCAAAGCTTTGGGAATGAGAATCATAATGTCTGTTAATTTCTTCAATAATAATAAAAATGATGATGATGATGTTGATGGCAATTATGAGAACCACTATTTACTGAAACTTCTATAACAAGATCCTAAGTCCTTTATATGTATTATCTTATTTAATTCTTACAACAATCCAGTACAATTAGTGCTCTGGTTTTCCTCCAAAGGAAACCAAAAATCCAGGAGATTACGTAAATGCAGACCCACAATCATTCCTGACCTCACCAGACATGTATGCATTCCTTATAAACAACACATCCATTTCCTTCAAGTTCTGGAAGATCTGAGGAGAATCAGGACCCTCAAGGCCCGTGACAAACATGATGCAGAGCTGATTGGCAGATGAAGTAAAAAGGAAAGGAATGTCTGGGGACAGGAATCAAGAATCATAACAGGCCAGATGTATGACTGTTCATGCCCATGATAACATGCACTAGTAGTTAGTAAGAATCGCTGGGTGCTTCCTGTCATTGGAATAACACCGAATAGAGAGATTGTGCAAATTAATCTGAATCTAGTTTTTGGGAAAAGATTCCTTATTTTATTTATTAAAAATTTTCTTTGATGTTTATTTATTTTTGAGAGACAGAGACAGAGTGCAAGTGGGGGAAGGGCAGAGAGAGAGGGAGACAGAATCCAAATCAGGCTCCGGGCTCTGAGCTGTCAGCACCGAGCCCTATGCAGGGCTGGAACCCACGTACCGTGAGATCATGACCTGAGCTGAAGTCAGACGCTTAACTGACTGAGCCGCCCAGGCATCCCAAGATTCCATATTTTAGANAGGCAATGCCAAAATGCACCCATGAACCAGCAAGAAATAGAGAGCTCTAGAAAGTATATACCAGCATATAGGGACAAGAAATTTCTTATAAAAACTGTAATTCAATCTGGAAGGGAAGCAGGGGCGCTTGCGTTTGTTAAGGGTTCTTAACTTGGCTCTAATTTTCAGGACAGATGTCCTACAGACTGCAACTGAGGCTAAACTGTTGCTAACTACGGAAAGTTACCAGGCTTTGAGGCCGTTAATAGAAGGAGACCAACAGAAAATCTTTAGGATGCTCATTTTGGAGTCATCTATCCTTCTAACGATCTAGGACACTTGGTTGACTGCCTAACGGCATTTGAATGGGTAATAAAATGAGTGACTGGGACGAGTACATACATCGTTTTTAAGCCTGCACCCAAAGAAATGAGAAAGAAAAAGCCTTGACAGGCATACTGATATTAGAAACGAAGTCACAAAAAGCAGTTCTCAAAAGTAATCTTGAGCAGAGGAGAGAAAACACTTGTATGACCAAGAGCTGCTAATATTATGATTTTTTTTTAATCAATTCATAGCGTTGTTTTGAAGCTTTCCTGAGTTACCATAAGTGATGAGCTTAAAACAATGCTCAATACCCAGCTCGTGTTGATTACTACCATTTATTGGCAAAGCTGGTCCCGTTTTGAAGTGTGACAGAGACTTAGCATGGTTACACGATTTGCCTAAGGGCCCATAGTTAATAAGTGTTAAGACAAGATTTGAATGAAAGACTTGGGATTTGAAATTGAGTTTTCTTTTAGCACATCATGATGCCAATTCCATAAGACACATTCTTCTGGTCTATTTTCCCCCCCAGATCAGTTTATATGGAAGAAAACAGAAGAGAATTACTACCCACTAATGATTTAAACAAACTATTCAAATTACACGATACAAAATGCCATGGTTTGAAAAGTGCTATGCTTAACTTATTATTCACAATTATTATATTCATAAAATTTGCATTTTAACATTACTTTATAATCTGCATGCTACAGAAGATAACTGGGAACTGACTTAAATACATTTCCTGTCTTAAAAATGAGAGGTAAAATGTGACTATTGGCACAAATATTAAAGGTAGACGCTTGTGCATTTGTATAAAAGGCAGTATTAGAAATGTCATTTCTGGCTCCCAAATACATTTGCCAATGTGAGGAAATGATGACAAGTTCTAATTATAAAGTTACCATAGTATAGAATGAAGACTAACTACCCCTGCGGGTTCCAGAGAAAATCATTCAGGGATTTTTCTTGGCGAGCTGAGTCAAAAATTCCTTTGAATTCTTTTGAAATCAGAAGATTTCAAACTATCATATAATAGAACACGTTAATAGAGCTGATAATGAGAAATCTAAAAAAATACAGCTTTCTCATTCTTTTTGTTAATTATACTGTTACAATTCTTTTCTATGATCTCTACAAGTAAAAACTGTGCTGGTTTATGAGAAACATGCTTGAGAAACACAGCTAGAAACTTCTCCCAAGATGCTCTTACATTTGGATGGCAATCAAAGGATGGCTCTGCACCAGTCACAGTGAGACTTTTGTGCTCTACCTACACTGCTTGTAGACAGAAATAACCCTGGTATCATGTTGCATTGAGACAGCTCTTTCTATTTCATCAGAATTTCAAGATATACTTAGTTGTTAGTAAATGTATCCTCCATTTGACATATAAGGATTTTATCCTTGGTCAAACTTTTTTTTTCAGAATCAATATTCAAGCAAAGATAGCAGCTGGCTATTCCTATTTGTTACATCAACATTTTCATCAATCCCCTTTTCCACTTTAAATACAAGAATGTTCAAAAACATTGTTCAATTAACATATGGGGGCTCTTGTCCCTGTGGCATTATGGCTTTTTAAACTGGACATGAGGGTACGGTAGAAGCTGAGCTCCACCACAGCTGAACAAACCAAGCCAGAAAGCCACAGTTGTGGAGTTTCATTAAGTTAACACGCTTCTAAGATCACTCTTGCCTGATCGGGACCCAAACTGACTTTTGATTAGTATTCCATTTGTAATGTTACTTAGATTGCTCTCTCTCTCTCGATATATGTATGTATATATACACATATAGAGAGTCATAATAATTTACTAGTCTACTCTTTTTAAAGTGTACTTTAAAAGCATGATAAACTTACCTTAGAGAGCCCACCGACTTCCAAATAAAAGCAGATAATGAACACATTCCAGGTGACCCAGAGGGCAGTCCATACTGTGTACTAGAGAGAAGGGAGGCAGAGGGAGAAAGAGAAGAAAAAAACGGAGAGATGAAAGACATGTATACTAAATAAATCAATAATAAAAATGTCAATATGTCTAAGTCTTCTGGGAAGAAGCAGGCCGTGCTCAGAAAAGAGTGCTCCTTATGAGGTCCCCTAAGATCTAGAAATTAAAAATCCAATAGTTTCTACAGCTTTCAGTAGATGCCAATAAAGCTAGATTTATTTTTAAAGTGCTTTGCTGGCTTGCAGATAAAGTGAAATTCAAGAGCGGACTTGATTTCTGTTTTCTGAGTATTACTTTTTCCAGGGAAGACAATAATGCAAATTTCCTGTGGGTTATCTCTCTATCTTTTAGTTATATTAACCTGTCAAATTTTTAGGAATGTTAGTCAACACTCAGTACTTCCATATCCCTGAATGGAGATCATGTTTGAAAATGGATGTAGGGAGTAAAATTAACAAACTTTCCTGTTGAACTCTTCTAATATGAGTAGAGTGTGTATGCTTCCAACACAATGATATTAAATATTATCATGTAAAATAGTTTTCAAAAACACAAAAATTAATAAATAGGATTAAGAATGAGCAAATAAACGACAGATTTCCATAATAGGAAAATACCTTCCAATCACAACCAACAAACTCTAAACATGCCTGCCTTATTGATTAATTGGTTTTATTAATGTATTATGTATTAAGAAATGCCTTCCTTGAGAGCACTGGCCAATCTGAATTAAGGTAGCCTTTGATCAAGGTGCATCAGTGCAGAGGGTCCAAAGGCATAAGGCAGCCAGTTACTGATGGAGAAACTGGGATTGTAGAACTGACAGAGAATAGCTTGGATGACTGACGGAATTTACTGTGGGAACACAATACAATGGTTTTCTCATTCATTTTACTTTATCACAAAAGTCTATACAGTGTTAATTTTTTAAATCAACATACTAACTAAATGATTCCTTTCTATCAGTGATTTTAATCATCCCATGCTATTGTCAAATTAAAATAAATATTGAAATTACTTCAGTAGCTTCTTCTATGTTGTGTCAAAATCATGAAGTTTAAACACTGTGTAAAATATATACGTTTATATTAGAAACCTCATCAGAAGCTTATAACTATTTGCAAAATCTAATTTACATTTTGTGTCTGTCATTTATGACTTTTCAAAGGCTTTCAAAATAATCTCACGTAGTTGTGTAGTTTTATAACTCGTTACATTTGATGTCACATTGCATACATCTTTCTTTCTTTCTGGAGAGGAGTTTTTGCCTTTTTTTTAAAGAATAATATAATTACAATTATGAGTTAAAGGGGGTCCAAAATCACTGAAAATTTAGAGAAGGTAGGAAATACATTCAAATATTAACACAAATTTAAAAATATAGTGAGGCTTTTGGTATTTGTAGATAATGTTGATGCTGCCAATATCTTCTGTTAGTAAAGTCTTCTGGTATGAACGAATTTAGACAGTTTTAAAAATGTGCCAAGTGCCCTGAAATACACTTTTATAGACCACAAAATAGTCCCATGAATACTGAAAAAAGCTAAACTTCATCCCAAACGTATATTTTTTGCAAACCAATCAAGTCACAATATCCATAACAAATTTCAAAGCTGTGGCTAATATAAGATGGCCACTGGTATCTGACATTTTTCATTCTAAGTTAATCTAACTATGAATCAATTAGCATGAGAGAGCAGTGCAAACCTCAAAGTCATAAGAAAAAAGCCAATGATAAAGAGTAAGGAAAGGACATAAAAGAAAGTAAGGCTAACATAAGGAAATAAACAAAATTAACTGCAAAACCATATGATTCTTAGTTGTTAGATGGCAAACTTAAACCCATATGTATTCTTTTACAAAAGACAATCGATCCACCCATCCTTATAAACAATGCATAATAAAACCGATCTACTTAAAATCACAGCACAAACTCAGTGACTGAAGTGTATTCAGGATCTCTCACAAGTTGTACCACTGATGCCATTTGGGAACTTTCAAAGATAAAATTACCAGGCTGAGTAGGTCCAAGTGTCAGCTGCTAAATTCCTAACAATAACATGAGTGACTATTCTGCCGCTTTCTATGTTGCTGGTACAAAGGAAGCACTATGTTCCTGGTACTGTGCGAAGCATTTTATATAGATCAAGTTATTCAGTCATCCACTAAACCAAGGAAGAGAGTAATCTTTTGATCACCTAGTTAGTGTCATAATTGGGAGAGGAACTCTAACAGTCTGACTCCAGAGCTGAGATGCTTAAGTATTACATGACAGGCTTCATTTCAAAATGTTTTTAGGAAAAGCACTATGGAATAATTTGCAAGTTAACACATCACCAAATTTTGCAAGTTATCAAATGACCAGTTCACCAAGTTATCAGTTTTCAAAAATTTGCTTCATTTATCTGATTCAGCAATTGGCATTGTTTTTGAATAACAATTTCTTTTGTATTTTGCAACTCATGCGTTATGCGTGATATGAAGGTCGTGGTTTTTAAAAGCAATATTATAAGCTCCTTTCTTCTAATGTATTGGTTTGCTGAGAACAAAGAGTATTTGTATGACTGAATCTTGGATGGTTGTGGGATGAAAACTACACACCTCAACTGATGCACTGGAGACTCAAGTGCATACATAGAGATAAAGAGAAAGAAATTTCTAGCAATACAAACACATCCATAGGCCTTTACCTAGGCAGAAAGTAATAGGACAACAAATATATTCTTTTTGACATGGGCTATTTTATTTATAATTCAATGCAAATAGCAATAAAAGAAAGAGATGACTCTATTTTTAAGAAATACCTTTTGGTTATCATGGATCATGCCCATATGCTCAGATATCCAGACACATATACTTGCAGTATAGAAAACCACTTCCCAATATATAAAAAATTACTCTGTATAATTATCTATCTCCCTATTTATTTGTTGTACTTTGCTTATGGTCGGTACATACATAAAATTTTTTAAATGTTTTGTTTGTTTTTGAGAGAGAGAGAGAGTACAAGCAGGGGAGGGGCAGAGAGAGGGAGACACAAAATGTGAAGCAGCTCCGGGCTCTGAGCTGTTAGCACAGAGCCCAACGTGGGCCTCAAACTTGTGAACCTCAAGATCATGACCTGAGTCAAAGTCAGATGCTTAACAACTGAGCCACATAGGCGCCCCTCAGTACATATATTTTAAATCCTAATTTACATATACAAAGACTATACGATGAGAAAAATATCCATCTGTTCTAAGTAATGTCCTGAATATTTCATGGTTTTACAGAGATATTTCAGTGTTTTTTAATTGAAATGAATTTTGGAAGTCTTGCAATCTATTTCTTCCTCATTGAGCAATTAGTCTATAACATGAATTATTTTTACTTCCTGAGCTTGTTTTCTAATTAACAGAAAGGCCATTTATTCATTCATTCACATGTGTATCAATCAGATACAGTATCATGCACAATACGTTAGGCTTATAATTTTAAAAAGAAATAGGCTTCCTGCTCACTCATTGTTCTAACACTTTCTGGAGTTTAGTATTCATTTCCAGAAGAACTTTAAGAGAGTAATGTGCGGGGCGCCTGGGTGGCTTAGTCGGTTAAGCGTCCGACTTTCGCTTAGGTCATGATCTCGCGGTTCGTGGGTTCGAGCCCCGCGTCGGGCTCTGTGCTGACTGCCAGCTCAGAGCCTGGAGCCTGTTTCAGTCTGTGACTCCCTCTCTCTCTGACCCTCCCCTGCTCACGCTGTCTCTCTCTCTCTCTCTCTCCTAGAAATAAATAAAAAACATTAAAAAAAGTTTAAAAAAAAAAGAGTAATGTGCTATCCCTTCATTTTAATGGCTAAAAAAGCAGAGTGAAAGCAAAAAAAAAAAATATATATATATATTAAACAGCTCAATTATGTACTAAGCACTTACTCTGTGTTAGGTTATGTTAAGCAAGTCACATACATCGCATAATATAATTCTTAAGGACAATCTGAGTCAGGCTTTTACATATGAAGTTAACTATGGTACAAATAAAAGAAATAAATGTCCCAAGGCTTCACAGCCAATAACCGTTGGAGGGAATTTAATATAGGGCCAGCTAAATGGAAAACTGACACCCTGTTTTTAAAAAATGTTTATTTATTTATTTATTTTGACAGAAAGCGTGCAGGGGAGGGGCAGAGAGAGAGGAGAGAGAGAATTTCAAGGAGGCTCTGCACTAGGAGCACAGAGCCAGATGGAGGGCTTGAAGTCAAGAATCTTGGGGTCATGACCTGAGCTGAAATTACGAGTCAGATGCTTAAGTGACTGAGCCACCCAGGCGCCCTGGAAAATTGACACTCTTAACTGTCATGCCGAGTAGTAGCTCAAGAAGGAGATTTATGATGACATAGCAGGGAAACTTTTCTGCAGCCATTCAAATTACACAAGTTTCTATTCTTTTCACATGAGCATTTGCATAAAAGTCCCATAACAAAGCTGCGAAGTTAGCAAATTAACTTTGCTTTCTTTCTAATTTTTAGAAGCAGTTTTGATTTAATTTCCAAAGTTAGTATTTCTTCAAAATATTTAAATTAACTAATGCTTTTGCACCTCAATTAATTTAGAACTACTTGGTTAAATTACTGCCCAGGAAATAATAAAGGTTTAAACAATTCTAGGGCAGACTCTCATTTTGGAATTTCTATGTAGCATTTTAAAATATTTTGTACAGGAGGAAACAGTTGATTCTAGAACAACACTTTATGCCTTCTGCTTCATTTTGTCTATCGTCAAAGAAGCACAAAAGGTACATTCAAACCCTACAGCTGACCTTGGTACCCACTAAGACATAGATCCCACCTTGCACCTTCGCTGAAATAAATGTTAATCACTAAAAGGTGCCACGTGACAAAGCTGTTTTGGTGTTCTAAGTAAATACAGACATGACAAACTGCACCTTATCAGCAGTGATAATATCCAGAGTGAATTATTGTTCTTTCGTTTGTGACTTGCCTGCATTTTTCTGACAGTTTTTGCTCTCAAACCTCCTCAAATACAGTGGCAGGAGTCCATAACATTGTCTTTCATAGAAACAGTATAAGATGAGGAGTAAGTCAGCTGATAGTAGGTCCAGGCAGAGCAGCACATATCATTTTATCGTGTAAATCCTCAACGGAGCTGACTGACTGAGAGCCACAAGGCAGGAAGGCCATTTTCTCCTATTGAACTATGGTTGCTGTGTTCTGAGATAAGAAATCACTGTCCAGTCCATCCTATGAAATAATCTCATGTAATAACCTTTAATTCATTTATCAATTGTTCATTCCAGTATTAAGCATCTTTTTAAAAATTTTATTTAGAGAGAGAGAGAGCAAGCAGGGAAGGGGCTGAGGGAGAGAGAGAGAATCTTTTTTTTTAATGTTTATTTTTGAAAGAGACAGCATGAGCAGGCGAGGGGCAGAGAGAGAGGGAGACACAGACTCTGAAACAGGCTCTAGGCTCTGAGCTGTCAGCACAGAGCCCGACACCAGGCTTGAACTCACGAGCTGTGAGATCATGACCTGAGCTGATGTCGGATGCTCAACTGACTGAGCCGCCCAGGCCCCCATAGAGAGAGGAGCCTGACACGGGACTCAATCCCCTGGCCAAAGCATCATGACCAGACCAGAAATCAAGAGTCAGATGCTTAATCAACTGAGCTATCCAGGTGCCCCAAATATTAGGCATCTTTAAAGCCCCATGTATACCAGGATAGACCCAGAACAGCGATGGAGAGGAACAAAGAGCATGCCGGGAGAACTTTGCTGGATGCAGGGAGACGGGCAGGAAGCAAGGGCTGAGCCGTGCAGTGTGGGAGGGTGGGGGTGTCACCAGGATCCGCGGGGGCACAGGGGCAGGCACTTACCGGAGCGGAATGCTCAGGCAAGGCCCCTGAGAGGTGACCACTCAGTGGAAGCATTGTTTGGAGTTTTCCAAGAGGGTAAGGAGAACAGGGCATTCCAGGCAGAAAGTACAGAGTGTGACACAGAGGAGGCAGGAAACAGCACGTGGTCTCTGGAAAACACCCCCCCTCAGCCTGGCTGGCACAGGGGTAGGCAAACGGGAGGCACCCGAAGGCGCAGGCCAAGGAGCAGTTTTTATGAGCTTTGCGTTCCATTCTAGGAAATTAGACGTTTGCCCATAGACATCGGACAGCTTGCTCTGCACGGTCCTTGACCATAACCTTTTTCATAAGCGTGGTTAATTCTTCAAACGCAGCTGTGATCAACCCTGTTTGTTGTCAGAAATGGCAGTAACTCACCATCTGTGTTTCGGAGCTCCAAAATGTTCGTTGGAAATGGACTAAACTTAATTGCATTATTGGTGTCTGTTTTGGCCAATAAAGGGGGCTAATCCTAAGAATACTGCAGGTGAGTTTGAGAAAATCCCCCATAACCAAAAAGGTCTTTCCCTGCTCAGTGAAAAGTCCGCAAGAATTTCTCCCCCAGAATTCCTCTCACTGCACTGAAAAGTCGGGGCCTCCTGAGGCACACCTTTATCCTGTGATGTACGCCAGATTTATTTTCTGGCTTTTTCAGACTAGAATTAATCCTGGACCACCAGTGGTAGATTCAAATCAAAGCATTCACGGAAACAACTCGGGGTTGAACCTCCTGTGGTGTGATGAAGATAACATGGCGTAGCTGCCCTCCCAATAACAAGGGGATCTTTCCAGTGAAGGCACTTTTTTGGAAAGACTTTCTAAGCTTGTGGATTAATGATTCTTTTTTAAAAAAATGTTTATTTATTTATTTATTTATTTACTTATTTATTTATTTATTTATTTTGAGAGAGAGAGAGGACACAAGTAAGGGAGGGGCAGAGGGGGAGAGAGTGAGAGCGAGAGAGAGAGAGACAGAGAGAGAGAGAGAGAGAGAGAATCCCAAGCAGGCTCTGCACTGCCAGTGCAGAGCCCAATGTGGGGCTTGATCCCACACACTATGGGAGCATGACCAGAGCCCAAACCAAGAGTCAGACCCTTAACTGACTGAACCACCCAGTTGCCCTGGATTAATGATTCTTCAGGCACTTCTTCCAAATGGATGATTTATACCCACGTTAGAACAAGAGGTAATCTGGCATCCCACACAGGTAACAATATTCTGCGATCAGTTGAGGTGGTAGGGTAGGATCAATTTCAATGTCAAAATTTATACTGACAGTGGCACCATGCCATCTGGAATCTGGTGATGAAGCAAAGCAAAATAATCATGATGATCATGATAAACCTAACGATAACAGAGGTGAGGCAGGTGCACATTCACTTCCTCCACTTACTATGTGGGTTCCTGTCGTAGGTCACCTAACCGTCCTTAACTCTTTTCTTGTCCGTAAAATTAGGGATGCTAATAACTGCCCATACGATATGTGTGAAAATTAAATCCAATGATATCATTGGCACGGAGGGCTTTCCCATCAATTCATTACTTACCTTCTCTTCCTATCCTGGGACATGGTATTGAATAAGACAACAACAAAAAAAAAATTGTAGAAATGTGATTGGCGTATGCATTAAAAGAGAAAATCAACATGAGCAAAAACATGGATTGTTTTCCTTACAGATTTTTCTTGAAGACTCTTAAAGATCTAAATCTGTGTCCTTCTGTGCACAAGAGGGAGTTGGGAGAGAGGGAAGCAAAGAAAAGATGCCAGAGACAGCAGTGACATCAGTCTGTCCTGAATGGACTCTGAATGGGTAAGGAACTACATGGGAAAAACAATGAGTAAGTATTTACTGAGTATCTATGACGTCCCATATTCTCAAAGAACACTGCCTAGTAGGAAGACATAAATATGACCAAGTTGTAAACCATGCTCAGGACACACAACAGGAGTGATTAACTATTAAAGTGTGTGGAAGGGGGGAAGGGTGCTTCAGGGACAGGAAACGTTGCTGGAGCTGGAGCTCAAATACAGGCAGGGCTCCCTGGGTGAGAGGCTGGAGAAGCAGGGAGGGGGGTGCGTGACGCTGAAGCACACGAACTCTGTGCTCCTTCGCGGCTGTGCTGTGTCTAGTGCTCAGCCCATCATCCTTCTCATGCCTCATCCAAGATCCTCTCTTCACCTCCCGACACCCTGCACCCGGCGCCTCCCCACGCTTCGCATAATGAGTTCCTGGAGAGCAGGGAAGCTGTCGTTCACGTTCTCTTCTATGTATCCAGCCCTAGTAAAGCCTAGTAGGGCCTCACTGAATGTCCAAGGAGTGAACGGGAGATACTGCTACTGACATCCTACTACGTGCCTTCTGCCCACAACACTTTAGTCTTCCTCTTCCCTGGTGAATTCACACACCTGGCAGATCTCGGCTCCCCAGTGACTTCTGCAGAGGCCGCCTCCCCACTCTACATCTCACCGCACAGCGTGCTCCTTTGCAACACTGGTCACAGCTGCAATTTGCCATTTGCCTGGACGATTATTTGATGATACGAAAGGGAAGTACCCAAGACGGCAGAGAATACCTGTGTCTGTATTTGTTCACCAGTGTAGTCCGCACTTAACACAATGCCAAACGCAAGGCAGAGACCCAGTAAACAGAGTTTGAATAAGTAAGCTAATGGAATAAAGGAGAAAGAAAGGTAAGAAAGAAGGGAAGTGGGCACCTTGTTGCCTCAGTCAGAAGAGCGTGTGACTCTCGATCTCGGGGTTGTCAGTGTGAGCCGTCATGTGCGGTGTGGAGATGACTTAAATAAAACTTAAAAGAAAAAAAGAAAGAAGGGAGGGAAGGAGGGAGCAGGAAAGGAGAGGAGAGAGGAGAGACTGGTTGTGGGATCCGTGCGTGGCCAGGTGGTCAGCCAAGGGTATTCTTAGGTCTTATCCTGCTACGCGTTAGCAAAGAGTTTTAAGCCAGTGATTTAGGAAAAGTGCAAAGGACAAACCAGAAGGTAGGAAGGTTGAAAGCAAGCAGGGAGTCTGTATTCTGGAAAGAGAAGGCAGAGGCCTCAGCCAGGCAGTAGCTGGGTGACGAATGTGTAGAGTGGGTATTTAGAGGGTACGATCAATAGGACTAGATAATGCCACCAATGTGTACCAACAGCTTCATTCCAGGGAGGCCAGCCATCTAGATGGCTAGGTGGTTTCACAGCCATCTAGCATCTGGGCTTCAGCGGAACACCAATATCATAAAATAAAAAGTCTGTATTGAGTACAGGCACTGTGTTTAATGGCCAGAAACTAGAAGACAGAATACAATATGACAGTTTGATACTATGCACATTGAAGTGTTTTATACTACAACTCCAACTCCATGAGACACCCTTCTAGCAGATTATACAGTAAGAAGAGTAAAGTAGACATTGTTTGGTCCTGGAAGCCAGCTGAGTGATAGCAAATGTTCCTAGTGCCTCTGGGGCAGCCATTTTGAGTGCAGAGTGGGCTGTGGACTAGCTACATTCACCTTGATATGGTGAAAGATACAAAAAAGCCAACTTTGAGATTAAAAATAGAGAATTAACGCACTCACAGAAAAAATGTGTAGCTTTATTCTTTCCATAGATTAAATAAAAATGGAAAGATGGCATATGTTTAAGTCTATGGTTTTCTTCTAGTAAGGCAATGTCACTGCATTGCAAGAAAATATTCACTAGTCCTACTGAACACTGTGTATTTATTCAGGTCAACAAGCATTTTAGATATGTTATTCCTATTACAATCACTTATATATGCTTGCTACTTCTCACAACCTTATACATTAGCCTAAAATGCTGCCTTCTTGTTATAGAAAACTAATTACCGTGAATGATTTCCATTCCATTGTGGAACATAGCATACACTTCATTAAACCGTCCTATAATGGAGGGTGTGCTGACCATGTTTGGTAGAGTCAGAGTATGGAGTTAACATTTCAAATTTATCTTAACATTTGTTTTTTAATATTTTTATTTATTTCTAGGAGAGAGAGAGAGAGACAGCATGACAGGGGAGGGTCAGAGAGAGAGGGAGACACAGACTCCGAAAAGAGGCTCCAGGCTCTGTGCTGGCAGTCTGCACAATGTTCAATGATATAAAGTATGAAATACATTAGGGATGAGTACTGAATACTGAGTAACCTTTGTAATGTCCTAAATCATAAAACAATTAAAATTAAATTATATTATTGTTGGTGATATTCATTGTTAGTAAACAATTATGGCTAGGTAGGTTTGATTTTTAGGATGAGTGACATATGTCACAGAAGTGACAGTTAATGCACATTTACATCTCATCATGACATCTGGACCGCAGACACACCTCCTACTCTATCCAAATCCTGTTTGAAAATATCTTTTCTTTTTTAACGTTTATTCATTTTTGAGAGAGAGAGAGAGACAGAGCATGAGCAGGGGAGGGGAACAGAGAGAAAGGGAGATACACAGGACCCGAAGCAGGTTCCAGGCTCTGAGCTGTCAGCACAGAGCCCAACAGAGGGCTCCAACTCATGAACCAGGAGATCATGACCTCCGCTGATATGAGACGCTTAAGCGACTGAACCACCCAGGCACCCCTATCCAAATCATGTTGGAACTTGAGTTCAGTTACATGGTGTGTTGGACTATGTGTCTTCTCACACTTACAGTTATGTTGCTTTGCTGTCTTTGCGAATATTCACAGAGTCATTTTTTCCCCACAGATAATGGTCTCTGGACAGAATTCAATATGTTAAGGCTAGAACAGCAATGCTCCATCATATCCAAGGCAACAACTTATTTCATTAATCTTCTGATAGTAATTCTGTAGCATTTATTACAAAAGACATGATAAAAATAAGACTTACCACCACAATATATCGAGGTCTGTACTGAATGGTTCCAAACAAACCCAATATGACGACTATTATATGTAGAAAATTTCCAAGAATTGGTGCCCACTGGAAGCCAAGGAAGTCAAAGATTTGCCTCTCTAATGCCGAGAGCTAAAATAAAGCAAAGAGAGTCCATTAGCTTCTAACCCAAGCAAAATCACACCATTTTAATATGTATTTCACAGCTAGAAAAGTCTGCAAATTTGATTTCAATCACACTTATGGACATCATCGTCACTAAAGTTGTGACACCCATTTCACATCCTGCTTTATGCAACTTCTCTCAGAAAATATAATGAGATAATTTTGAGGATTATGACTTTAAGTATCAATAGAGTTTAAGCCTATCTGGAGAGCTCAACATATACTCCTTAAATCATTTTCTGTAGTAGAAAATCCAGGCAAATATTTTAGAATATCAATTCTATGATATTAATTTCTAATTTTTTTAGGTAAAATGATTGGCTTTGTGTAACCGTCTGGAAAAATAACTACAGGCTTCAATGCTAGAACTGGTATGATTTTAGGGAAAAAATATAAAACTCAAAGTCTCCTACTCATTCCTGCCCTCCTTTAAGAAACATAAAGTACCAAATCTGTTTGCTTTCTTTGCTTTCATTAGTCTGTCATTGATGATAATGACTAACCACTTTTTTTTCAAAATGAAGCTTACATGTTGGGGAGAGGGAGGGAGGCAAACCATGAGAGACTCTTGAATGCTGAGAACAAACTGAGGGCTGATGGGGGTGGGGGGGAGGGAAGGGGGGAGATGGGCATGGAGGAGGGCACTTGTGGGGATGAGCACTGGGTGTTATATGGAAACCAACTTGACAATAAACTAAGAATAAAAAACAAACAAAGAAAAACAAATGAAGTTTACTGATTTATTTAGCTCTGGGCTCAAGGCTCCCATGTAAAACTAAGTTAAATAATTCCTTTGAAACATGTTTTATTGCCATCATATGCCTACGTGGAAGTTCATCTTAGGTTAGGGAAAGTCCTTTTTGAATAAGGAAATGAAAATTACGAGAACATTATAATTGTAGACATGCCACGGTTTATTATATCTGCATTACACACATTACATTCTTAACAATTACACAATGCTATAAAATATACACTGAAATAATTTGTGTATGATTGATTAAACAGATGAATTTCATATAGTCTACTGAATGCCAAAAATGTCATTATCATATCAAAATGATATTTATTGTATTCTATATCTAAAAATTTTATCGTTCCACCTGCTGTATTTGAACACTAATTTTATACATTTCAGGCATTTTTCTAGTTTTACTTTGATAAGATAATAATTCTAATAAAATGATCCAATGATTAACTATGTTGATGGCACTAGAAACCACCGATTTGAACTCAAAATGGTACCCTAGGTATTTTTCTAGTTATGTGGCAGGTGTATGCCTGAATAGCTTTAATTTCCTTGGACATAAAGAACTGTCCTCCATCCAGTAAGCTGAATTTACCTTGGTTAAAATTCACCTTCAGCAGGCTGTGGAGGAGAAGAGAAAGGAGCAAATGCCTAAAGACAACCACACCAGAACCACATTCATTTCACGGGTATTTCCTGATCATCAAGTGATCTGTCACCATCCCCTGCTCTCATGAATGGGAAGATGCACAGAAATGGCTAAAACACAAAATAATCAGAGCAAGGTAAAAAGTAGCACTGTGTTTTTTTAATCCCCTGTTTGTCTGTTTGTGACTCTAATTAGTTCCCTGAAACCTTCCCCTAAAAATGCAGCACTTTATTTATTGGCCCATCAGTGATGTAAATATGCAGTTTTTTTTTAATGTCCAAACAGGATGGATGTGCTCAGATAAAAAAGAAACCCTGAAGAGCAGCTGCAGGCAATTTATTCTGAAAAGCAACCCTATTTTAAAGCTGTCGTGCATCACAAAAACCTTTAAAGTGAACTTTTCAAACAGAGAAAAATCCATTTTCTTTTCTGTCAGAAGATGCATGGATAGCATTCTCTTTTATGATATTAAAGAAAACACGTATAATGAAGGAGAAGCCGTATTAACACCACTTATTAGAAAATCCACACTTAAATATTAGAAAATCTGCATTCTTTAGTGGTGACAGTGTATCTATTAGTATTTATTTTTGGATAACTTACTTAAAAACGGATTTATTGTGGCTTGAAATAGGAGCACAAATAAAAGGTCATGGGGAAAAAAACCTAAATGGGGAGGGGATCACATCAAGGATTAAAAGAGAGGCAGCTGTAACAGCCCTACAAACACACAAAACTAAGTTTCAGCAGCTGACCATTGAAGGACAGGATTTGAAATGCACAAGTGTTTCTATGGGGATTCTATTTGATAAGTACACTATTGTATACTTAGTGTATACATAGTGTATAATTACACCATGGTACTGTAAATGTGTTTTTTCTTATGATTCTCTTAAAGCGATTTTCTTTTTCTAGGGTACATAAAACATACCTGATATGTGCTGACTGGTTGTTTATGTTATTGTAAGGATTCCAGTCAAAAGTAGGCTATTGGTAGTTGAATTCTGGGGAGTCAAAAGTTGTATTTGGATTTTTTCAGCTGTGTGTGGGGGTTGGTGTTCATGACCCTTCTGTTGGATCAACTGTGTTGTATTTTAAAAAGTCAACTAACGGGGGTGCCTGGGTGGCTCAGTTGGTTGAGTGTCTGATTTTGGCTTAGGTCATGATCTTATGATTCATGGATTCAAGCCCAGTGTTCGGCTCTGTGCTGACAGCTCAGAGCCTGGAGCCTGCTTCAAACTTTGTGTCTCCCTCTCTCTCTGCCCCTCCTTGGCTCCCACTATGTCTCTCTCTCTCAAAAATAAATAAACATTAAACCAATTTTAAAAATTAAAAAATAAAAAGTCCACTAACAACAAAGAGCCTTTCAAAAATAAACAAAACCCCACTGCATTTTTTGCTTCATTATTTTATCTAATCTCCATGTTAAGCTATTTTGTCATTTAGTTTATAGGCAACTATCTTCTCTCTAAATGTCATAATCTCTAGAGGCACCACTTATTGCCCGAGAGCTTGACATTAATAATAATGACCCAGGGCCACTAAATGAAATTAAATGAGATCCAGGTTGCTTTGTTAGCTCAGAATATGGATTTATTACAGAGATGTCTCTGTCAAAACGGTACTCATCAATGGAGCAGGCCTGGGAGTTCAGATTGGGTGCATCTCTTCCCAAATGCATGGTCAGTGACCTCAAGTTGGGAAGCTGACACCAAGCATGTAGGCAATACATACAACATTGGGAAATGCTACAAATCAGGGTTTTGTTTGCTATGAGAATCCACTGTTAATTATTACCTGCACACCACTGAATACGACACCTAGAAAACAGTGGTTCTGATTCAGAAAGTCACTGAAAGGAAGTGATCAACTAAGTGTTCAGTGTAGCACAAAAGGAAAGCGCCCAGCCCGGATGAGTACTGAAGAGTGGAAGGCTCAAAGAGGGTATCTGCAGAGATGCCACTACAAAGAAGAAGAGAATGATTGAGACATTTGAAGAAATTGAGGTTTAAATAAAAGTAGAGCATTCAAGAAGATATAAAGGCAGTAAGACACTCCAGAGAGAGCAAAAACCAACCAGTCGCCAGTTTACAACAATCGGGGGGCATCTGGGTGGCTTAGCTGGTTAAACATCTGACTTCAGCTCAGGTCATGATTTCATGGTTTGTGAGTCTGAGCCCTACATCAGGCTCTGTGCTGACAGCTCAGAGACTGGAGCCTGCTTCAGACAGATTCTGCGTCTCCTTCTCTCTCTCTGTCCCTCCCCTGCTCGCGCTCTGTCTCTCTCTCTCAAAAATAAATGAACATTAAAAAAAATTAAAACAACTGGAAGCAGGAGGAGAGGCCAAGATGGCGGAACAGCATGGATAATATTTTGATATTTTTGCATCTCTCATCCCTGAAATAAAGCCGGATCAACACTAAACCATCCTGCACACCCAGGAAGCTGATTTGAGGATGAACACAATAGTCTGCACAACCTGAACCACAGAACTCGGCAGGTATGTGGTGCAGACAGGTGAACTGGGGTAGAGAGAAGCCGCAGAGGGCAGGGAGCTGTTTTTGCTTGTGGAGAGAGGACAGAGATGGGGAGAGAGTATGGGAAAGCATGACCCCCACCTGCAAGTAGCGGAGCGAAAAGAGGGAGTACCGCAAGGGACTGAACAAAAAATGGGATGGGGGGAAAGGAGAGGTTTTAAATTCTATTAAGACTCTATAAATGGGGAGCACAGAGTCTGAAGCTTCACAGCTTGACATCTGGCGGTGCTCTGGTGGGAAGGGCGAGTCCCCAGGGGCAGAGAGCGAGGAGCTCAGGGTCCTTGGGCCACACAGGGAGAGGCAGTTCCCCTGCGGGGAGGACATTTGTTAGAGGCTGTGTGGCCTCCTCACAGGGAAAGGTCCCAGTGGACTCTGGAGAACCATATTTGCCAGTGTTGGAATAAGGACACTAAGTGGGAAGGCTGGTGCCAGATGTGTGTTGTGATTTACAAAATCCCTGAAATGCTGCTACATGATCGTGTGAACTTTTTCTGGGTGGGCTGGCACCCAGCTGCATTGTCTGGGCGTTGGCAGCAGCACCATCCTGGGAACATTCCTGGGGATGGGCGGGCATCTGACCATTGCTCATTGAGACTCTCCCCCAGAGAGTCAGAATGCATTAAAGCCATGGTCCCCCTCAGAAGTGAGGGTCGGGAGACACAGCCGCATCGGAGGTAAAACTCAGGAGGGAGATGCTGCCTGGCAACCTTACAACTTGATCACAGAGAGTGTAAAAGCAGGGAGTGGACAGAAGCCGGAGACGAAGGAGGGGTGGGCGATTGCTCGTCAGGGAAAGCACAGACTTCTGATACTAGAGACTGGGTAGCTGGGTGACACCATTTTTACCCCACCGACGCGTGCACATACACACCTACATGCGCCACAACAATCCACCGCATTAAGCTCAGCAGCGCCATCTAATGGAGAACGGAGCTGTTACACTAGGCCCTGCCCAACTGGGCCAACCTTACTTTTCAGGAACACAAGTCTCTCCACCTGCTTGGTTTACAGACTAAAAAGTGCTTCATAGTTTGACTTCTACAGGAAACATGTAACTTCAATC
>NW_027527932.1:4467719-4600368 GCF_008692635.1 Crocuta crocuta
CGAATATATATATATAAACTACCAAAACTGAAACAGGAAGAAATAGAAAATTTGAGCAGACCCATAACCAGTAAAGATTTTGAATTAGTAATCAAAAATCTCTCCCCCAAAACAGGAGTCCAGGGCCAGATGGCTTTCCAGGGGAATTCTACCAAACATTAAAAGAAGAGTTAACACCTATTCTTTTGAAACTGTTCCAAATAATAGAAATGGAAGGAAAACTTCCAAACTCTTTCTATGAAGCCAGCATTACCCTGATTTCAAAACCAGACAAATACCCCACTAAAAAGGAGAACTATAGACCAATTTCCCTGACGAACATGAGTGAAAAATCCTCAACATGATAGTAGCCAACTGGATCCAACAATACATTAAAAAAAGTATTCATAATGACTAAGTGGGATTTTTGCCTAGGATGCAGGGATGGTTCAATATCTCGAAAACAATAAATGTGATGTATCACATTAAGTGAAAGGACAAGAACCACATGATCCTCTCAATAGATGCAGAGAAAGCATTTGACAAAATACTGCATCCTTTCTTGATAAAAACCTTTATGAAAGTAAGGATAGAAGGACCATATCTCAAGATCATTAAAGCCATATATGGTAGACCTACCACTAATATTATCCTCAATGGGGAAAAACAGAGACCTTGTTCCCCTAAGGTCAGGAACAAGACAGGGATGTCCACTCTCTCCACTGTTATTCAATATAGTATTGGAAGTCTTAGCCTCAGCAATCAGACAACACAAAGAAATAAAAGGCATCCAAATTGGCTAGGAGGAGGTCAAACCTTTCACTCTTCACAGATGACATGATACTCTATATGGAAAACCCAAAAGATTCCACCAAAAAACTGCTAGAACTAATCCATGAATTCAGCAGTCACAGGATATAAAATCAATGCACAGAAATTGGTTGCATTCCTACACCAATAATGAAGCAACAGAAAGAGAAATCAAGGAATTGATCCCATTTACAATTGCACCAAAAACCATAAAATACCGAGGAATAAATCTAACCAAAGAGGTGAAAAATCTATACACTGAAAACTATAGAAATCTTATGAAAGAAATTGAAGACACAAAAACTGGAAAAATATTCCATGCTCCTGGATAGGAAGAACAAATATTTTTAAAATGACAATACTGCTCAAAGCAGTCTACATATTCAATGCAATTCCTATCAAAAAAACACCAGCATTCTTCACAGAGCTGGTGAAGAAATTTGTATAGAACCAGAAAAGACCACAAATAACCAAAGTAATCTTGAAAAAGAAAGCCATAGCTGGAGGCATCAGAATCCCGGACTTCAAGCTGTGTAACACAGCTGTAATCATCAAGATAGGATGGTACTGGCGCAAAAGCAGATGCACAGATTAATGGAACAGAATAGAGAACCCAGAAATGGACCCACAAATGTATGGCCAACTAATCCTTGACAAAGCATGAAGAATATCCAATGGAATAAAGACCATCTCTTAAAAAAAATTTTTTTAAATGTTTTATTTATTTTTGAGAGAGAGATAGAGACAACATGAGGAGGGGAGGGTCAGAGCGAGAGGGAGACACAGAATCTGAAGACAGGTTCCAGTCTCTGAGCTAGTTGTCAGCGCAGGGCCCGATGTGGGGCTCGAACCCATGGACTGTGAGATCATGACCTGAGCCAAAGTTGGACGCTTAACTGACTGAGCCACTCAGGTGCCCCAAGACAGTCTCTTCAGCAAGTGGTGCTGGGAAAACTGGACAATGACATGCAGAAGAATCAACCTAGATCACTTTCTTACACCATACACAAAAATAAACTCAAAATGGATGAAGGACCTAAACATAAGACAGGAAACCATCAAAATCCTCGAGGAGAAAGCAGGCAAAAACTTCTTTGACCTTGGCTGAAGCAACTTCTTACTCAACACGTCTCTGGAGGCAAGGGAAACAAAATCAAAAATGAATTATTGGGACCCCATCAAAATAAGCTTCTGTACAACAAAGGAAACAATCAGCAAAACTAAAAGGCAACTGACAGAATGGGAGAAAATATTTGCAAATGACATATCAGATAAAGGGTTAATATTACAAATCTATAAAGAACTCCTCAAACTCAACACCCAAAAAAACAAATAATCCAGTGAAGAAATGGGCAAAAGACATGAATAGACACTTCTCCAAAGAAGACATCCAGATGGATAACAGCCAATGAAAAAATGCTCAGCACCACTCGTCATCAGGGAAATACAAATCAAAACCACATGCGATACCACCTCACACCTATCAGAATGGCTAAAACTAACAACTCAGGCACCAAAATATGTTGGCGAGGATGTCGACAAAGAGGATCTCTTTTGCACTGCTAGTGGGAATGTAAACTGGTGCAGCCGCTCTGGAAAACAATGTGGAGATTCCTCAAAAAATTAAAAATAGAACTACCCTATGACCCAGCAATGACACTAATAGGTATTTATCCAAAGAGACACATGCACCACAATGTTTACAGCAACACTATCAACAACAGCCAAAGTATGGAAAGATCTCAAATGTCCATCGATGGATAGATGGATAAAGAAGATGGATGAATGGATAAAGAAGATACGCGCACACACACACACACACACACTGGAGTATTACTCAGCAATCAAAACGAATGAAATCTTGCCATTTGCAACTATGTGGATACAACTAGAGGGTGCTCAGTGAAATTAGTCAGGCAGAGAAAGACAAATATCATATGACTTCATTCATATGAGGACGTGAAGATACAAACAGATGAACATAAGGGAAGGGAAGCAAACATAACATAAAAACAGGGAGGAAGTCAAAACACAAAAGACTCTTAAATATAGACGAACAGAGGGTTGCTAGAACAGAAGGGAAAGGAAGGAAGGAAGGAATCAAGGAAGGAAGGAAGGACGGGGTTCTGGAGGGCGGATGAGCTAAATGGGTACGAGGCATTAAGGAATCTACTTCCGAAATCATTGTTGCACTATATGCTAACTTGGATGTAAACTAAAAAATAAATTATTAACAAAATGTAAAAAAAAAAAAAAGCAAAAGTGGAAGCAGTGATCTAAGGAACAATCATTTCTAAGTGAAAGATAAAATAGGTAGACTCTGAAAGCTATGAGAATATGATGAAGAAGGATATGGATCTTTTCCCAATGAGATAAAAAAGAAATGAAACAGAATCCTAATAAAATGCAAAGAAAGAAGGGAGGGAGGGAAAGAAGAAAGGAGGGAGGGAAAGAGTGTAAGGATGGGAAGGGAAGGAGGGAAGGGAAGGAGGGAAAGGAAGGAAGAGAGGGAAAGAGAAGAGAAGACCAAATCAGTGATGCAAGGGACCAATGAAATTAGAATGGGAAGTTATTTTGAATGTAAATATGAAGAAGCCATTGCAACATTCTCCTTGAGGGGCAGAAAGATGGGAACATTGGAACTTTAGTATAGAAATGTAACCCTAGCCCGTACTTGGGCCTTCATAAAAATATTACTGGATTGTAACTTTCAGAATCAAATTGTAGAAAGCTTGAAAGTCTTCACTATGGTTATGGAACAAAATGGAAGTGGGATTTGACCATATAAAGCATATTTAACAAAAGTTAGGACACACAAAAGTTCTGTGTGTATGGCAAAGGGAATAGAGAGTGCTTTAAAATTCTTTCTGCAGGATCAGGCATTTCCTTTTACCAGGGTCCAAGGTGGGAATATTCCCTATAAATCTATGAATCATTAACTGCAACCACATTAACCACACACACCAATAGCTCAAGAAGTACTTCTACTTCTTTATTTCATGCCCACATGATGAAGACAGAGATAAATAGGAGCACTTTTAAAATACAGTAACTTTCTTATTGATCCATATATTACATTTAATGATACACATGGTATTTTGCTTAATTGCTCATTATTATTACTAATTATGAAAAATAATTTATGATTAATTAAAGAGCTATAAAAACGCCAGGTGACAAAATATTTCCCCAGGCATTTACCTAGGCTGGGTCTACAGTAAGTCTCTGCCCAAACAAAAGTTGGGTAAGAATGTTCATTCTTAAGGAGTGAGTACCCTTGGAGATTCAACTTCCCAGTAAGAAAAGTGAGCTGGGTTTTGCTCTCATTCCCCCTTGGACTTTTCCCCTACTCACTGGAGGAAGACACAATAAAAAAGAAGATCAAAACAGGGTTTTTCATGTTGGCAGAATGATAAGAAAGCATTTGATCAAACCATAGTTTCAAAAAGACTGTGAAATTAAAGCATATTGTATGACTGATATTTTCTTCTGTATAACCTTTAGCTTAGAGATTCATGCAGTCAGTATTTTATAACCATGAAGGATCAAATATTTCCTTAAAGTGGGAATTCAAAATCTCTGATTAGCATTCCCATTAGCTAAATTGATATTTCTGAGGCCATTTCAAGTAAGTTTTAAGCTATTAGAGGTTTCTTAATGTCTGGAGAGTTCATGTCGCTCCCCACTCAACCACCATCATCCTTGGTTCCTTTGCTCTAAAATCTCACAGTTACTCAAGTCTCAGGGGACTTTTCATGCTTGGGGGTGAAAATGTCCAACTTGAATGCTCACAGACCTGGCCTAGGCCAACTTATGATCTTCTATTTCAAGCTATAAATTGTAAATGTTCTTTCATGGCTCTAAAAATGATCACTAGTGTTTATATCATGATTCTATTGCATACAGACAGGTCACGGTGTTCCAATAACTTGGAGATTTACACTATGCTAAAGCAGGTGCTTTTCCAGAGAGGTTTCTATGTGTCTGTAGACAGGTAACCAAGCCTTAGGATGTACGCAAACTTCAGTGGAGTCAGAAATTCTAGAAATGGACTGCTTACGATTTGGTTCATCCAATGAAGATAGCAACCATGTTAAGGCCTTCACAATTTCTGCATAGTTTTGTATTATCTTTGGTAGGGGTAGATGGCAAGGTTATTCCAGTGGATCCAGAAACCAATCATTTAGAGATATGAATAAAGTCAAATCAAGGTTAATATATCACCTCCTTTGTCTGTTACTTGACTTTTAGTATCTTCTCCAGTGGCTGAATGACTGTTAGTATTTATGTAGCTAGATGTGGTAGAACTGTGGGTGCAAGGAGGAGGAAGGGTATTTTCCTTAATGCCAAGTGTGATTATCTAAGTTGTTCCTTGAACTAGCTTTATTGGGACTTCTCACAAACCGTCTTGCACAAACCTTTCCAGAAAAACTCTTTGAAATGACATTAAACATCAAATTTTGTGGTGTAGGTATTAGGATTTGATGTAAATAGAGCTTTAAATCTACAGAAGTATCTATCAACAAGGCATAATCGAAAAGAAGGGATAAATACATCCAGCATACATGCTAGGATATATATCACATATCCCAGTAATATCCCGTTTGAAATGAAAATATGAATAAGTCCTTATTTTTTGTCTAGATAAAATCACTTTCATGCCAATAATGAGGAAAATTACTTGGGATGTGTGATACTTAATGACCAATAGCAATACTCAGCACTTATGTAGCTGTTTTTATTTTCAAGTCACCCTATTAACCAAATTCAAGATACTCTTTTTCAAAAAAGAATTAATTGAAAGAGAATTTGTAGTAGTTGGTCTTTCTAGAGAGCAGAGATGCTTTGAATGGCAGGCATTACAAAAGTCACGTGATACCAGAATATCTGAAATGATCAATGAATGCAATGTGGGAAGATTAGAGAGACAAGCATAAAATAGTTTCAAAGACACAATTAATCCAATCATTAGAATGTCATCAGTGATTTATTTTTAGATTCAGTCTTTTGACCTGAAAGCCAATTATTTTTTCTTTTGTGTTAATTCATTCATTTGTTTAATATGTAGCACTTAACAATTGGTAGGAGGTAGGCTCTGAGGGTACAAAGATGGATGGCAGAATTCTTGGACTGGAGAAACTAGTTCATACTCTAGTGAGGATGAAAGACACAGATCAAATAATTATAATAAAATACATACACTATGGTACAGCAGTGTTGAAAGAGCTATAGGAACACAGAGGAAAATGTATTAACCTCTGCCTGGCATGACCAGCATGTTTAAGATATCTTCAAGAAAGAGGTGCCTATTGAATATGGCTCCCAAAGTATGGTCAAATTTTTTCACGTAAAGAAGAGTGCAATTATATTAACAATGAAATTACAATGAAATGCAATTAAAGGATAATTAAAGAGCAATTAATTAAATAAATAAACAAGTTGTTAAATTAATTAAAGAACCATTAAAGCAAAAGGCACAGCGCAACATTTCAAAGTGTCATAAAATGTCAATTTTAGTTCCACTAAATTTAAGTTCACTTTTAGGAATTTATTTGAATTGGACAAGTCGAGGCATCATTGCATAGCGTTAGGTACACAGACTCTTGAAACAGAGTGGCTGGTTTCAAATCCCGGTTCTGTGTCTTATTAACATGTGACCCTGGGCAATATCCTTAAATTCTCTGTGTCAAGGCTCCTCATCTGTAAAATGATAGAATCTATTTCACCATGTTGCTCTGTAGACTAAATGAGTTAATATATATAAGACACTTAAATCTGTGCTCGGTGCACACGCGCGTGCACACACACACACTTCACATATGTGCATACATGTTTGCTCATATAAAGATGTTAATGACAATGGTGTTCATAACGACAGAGGATAGAACACTAAGTGTCCACTGTTATGAGATATTAAAAGTATATGTTGATACATTTATAAAATGAAACATTACATATCCATATGAAATGTGGATCAATAGGTACTGATAAAAGAAACTGATCATAATATGTTGGACAAAATCTTGTGTACATGTAATGAGATTCTAGTTGATAACAAGAAGCTTATCTCTAGTTACTCAATCAACATGAATTTTGAGACCCTACTAAATGTGTAGTTGTGCATGTAAATGTGTGTGTGTAGAAACATGCAACATGAAACCCATCTGTCTAAATTATAACTGAATAGAAGAATTTTGGTTGTTTAAACATTATTGCTATTTGAGTTTTTCTAAAAATTTTACTCAACAAACATGGATTACTTAAGAAAAAGATTTGTGCTTTCTCCCTCCATCTCTCTCTCCCTCCCATTCTGTGTGTGTGTGTGTGTGCGCGCGTGCGCGCCTTTTACTTTAATATATGTAATGAAATACATTTTACATCCTCTACAACATACATACTGAACAAAAGATCAAGAAGCAATGTTTAATCTCATGTGTGCCATCGTCTGGTCTATTCTGTTGTATTTCATTAGCAGTCTTAGTCTAGACCAACTCAATTGATTTTCAACCTACCAGTTGGTCAAGAACTGTAGTTTGCTAAACCCTGGTATACCACACACGCCGTGCAAGGTGCTTCATCAGGGGAAGTTAAGGGGCTAACGAGTTTGTGACTTACCCTGTAAGTGTTAAGAAGCCATTAAAGAATTTATCTCATGCGTAAGTTTCATAAACAGGATTGTGCTTTAGAAACCCCCTCTGTCAGAGATGTGGAAGTGTTTTTATCTTATTCTGTAATGGGAGTAGGGAGGTAATGGGGGTAAGCGTGACTTGGACTAAAAGTGGGTCACGTGGCGGAATGCAATTTTCACATGAGAGAGGATGGAACCTTGAACTAAGAAGTAAGACAAGGGAAATCAGAACAGAGACAGTGGAAGTATTGAAGAACTAGAATCTAATGGCCACTTATGTGTGAGAGGTGAAGGATAACCCAGGTCAACTTGGCTTACATCTTTGCTCTGACCAAAGAAAACTTACTCAGTGTATACTGTTACAATCATTGAAAGTGAGGAGGAAAATTACAATTTTGAAGCTAATGTATTTGATTTCCTTACAGACTGTAAACAGCATGAGATTACGTATTCCAATTGCGGGCTTTCCCTATCTTTATAATCATTTTTAAGATTAATTACAATCTCCTGTGAATGGTGCACATGTAGACTGTGCACTCCGATAATGCCTCAAAGCAAGGAACTGTGAACTTTGCCAATGAACTCAATATAGCTTTGGAGACCCCTTCCTCTCTGTCTGTCAAGATGTGCATAAAAAGTCAAGTTAGGTTAAGCCAAATATAATTTGAATAATTAAAATAATAAGAACTGGGTAAAAAACATCCTGTAAAGAAACCAAAGCCTACTAAAAATAATTTCTGGGTTACCTACTGTTAGGAATTACTTTAATCACTACTCTTCCTATATCAACCCAGTTAGCTTAACTAAATATACAAAATTTCAAGCTCTGGAGTTTAATTAGAAGATGAGCTCCTTACAATTAAGTAAACGTTTAAAGTCCTTTGGCAGCACACATTTTTCAGAAGATTCTTACATTTACCAATAGGTTCTTATCCAGAGAGGGGTTTTCATACTTGTTTTCTAGTGCTGCAGACACTGATACAGATGTAAGACAAAGTCATGCCATAAAGAATCTAGGGGGAGTATGCTCTCGTTCCTTCTTTCACACTAAGCCAGTAACACTCTGGGTAAGAATTCCACAAAAATTTGGTGGAAGGGAATAATCTTTTAGTATTTGTTCAAGGATGACCCTTGATCTCTACACAGTGAGATCTCATCATTTGATGCAGCCTGTATCTTTCCTCTGTCAGAAATTATCCCACAGCCCAACTTCCCCAACTTTGCCAATCAGAAGCCGACCTTAAAAAAATGCAGTTACAGTCCATGAACAGCTCAAGCCAGGAGTAAGGCAACTATTTTGTCAAAAGCCCATAGTGCCAATTTGTTACAGAACAGTGATTGAAGATTGAATTTCAATTCTCCAGTGGAGCCATAATGGATCCACGAACTCTAAAGTTGAACCCCTAGGCTGGGTGACCTATACAAACCCACAAACAGCTGGCGGGAACATGCCTGCCGTGGCATTTAAGACTCTCAGGGAGGTTTCACTTAAATGGCAACCCAGCATGAGAAGACCGAAGAGAGGGCTATGGGCCAAAAGTTTCTTTAAGGGCCTTTTCACATTTTTATTTGTAGTACAGACCACCTGCAAGAATGCCTTCTTTCAAGAATTCCTTTAAAGTTTACATTTTTTAGCAAGAAGTCGATTTTTCATTTGGGAGTGAAATTAAATGTTTCCTCTTTAGAAAAGAATACAGAAAAAAAAAACCTTTGAACATGTCAAAGTGTTTATGCTGTAGAGAGGCTATTGTCACTTGAAAATTAGAGTGTACAATAAACATTTAAGTAATAAACAGTTGGTGGTGTTAACCTACTTTAATGCCATCAACTGTTTTTCTTTTTATGGTTACCTTTGCCTATCTCCTGCTATCCTAAATGCGCTGTGTAGTAGCTGCTTGAGTATTCTGCCTCTGTCCATATTCTGGGAAGGGAGTGGGTAACACCGACAATGGAATATATCCTTGGTTGTAGAACTAGTGAAAACCCCAGACAACATTGGAGGTGTTTCTGGTGTGAACTTGCATTTTACTTTCTTTGCATTTTACTTTCACATGGTCACTGACCAATAACTATGACCTAATTTGGTGAAAAGGTCTTCATTAACTTGATACAAGTGTCTTTCATCTTCAGGGAATCATGGACAAACGGACTTAACCACTTATTAATCATACTCAGACTTTTTGGACAAATGTTTCTCAAAGGACCAGGGAAGCGTGACAAGCCTCTCAGCTTCCAGCATTTTAGATTGTAAGTGTACAAACAGACTCAATAAAACAGAACCTTTCCTATGATCTGTCTTGTTGGCCCTCTATTAGTGACCAGGGCTGAGTAAGGGTTAATTTTTTTGTGCCCTGACACAGCTATGCTGATCATACAGAGGTACACTCTCAACATCCTGAGCTTTGATCTCAGCCACACTCATTCCCTTGCTTCTACTGAGGATCCATATTTGCGAAGTTCTTTGTAGGGATCATGCTTTTCTGCACAATTTTATGTACAATTAACATAATTACTGTTCTATACTGTGGCTTAACATGATGTTAATATTACAGAACAGATATGTGATGCTTTGACCTATGTTTCAAAGAGCTTTATATTTTAACGTAAAAGAAGGACTGTTGTTTTTACAAATCCATTTCCATTTCTGATAAAGTTAGGGGAAGATGAGTGAGCTAATATTTGCCTATCATCTACTGTGTGGTAGGTATTACATATACTATCTCATTATAACCTAATAAAACGTCTATGAAGAAGATATTTTTGCTTTCATTTTACATAGAGTTAAAGGGTATCTAACACACTCAAGAAACACACCTATGGTATGAGAATCAACATGAGAACCTAGCTCAGTTAGGCTCCAGAGTCTGGATATTTTATACCATAGTATGGTCTTGCCCTAAAGGTTTACATTAATCCCTACATGGTTTAAATGTTTTATTAGGGGCGCCTGGGTGGCTTAGTCGGTTAAGTGTCCGACTTTCGCTTAGGTCATGATCTCGCGGTTCGTGGGTTCGAGCCCCGCGTCGGGCCCTGTGCTGACTGCCAGCTCAGAGCCTGGAGCCTGTTTCGGAGTCTGTGACTCCCTCTCTCTCTGACCCTCCCCTGCTCACGCTGTCTCTCTCTCTCTCCTAGAAATAAATAAAAATTTAAAAAAAATGTTTTATTAAAAAAATATATGTACAGTTTATAAAGCTTACAGCCATCTTTTCATTTGTTGCTTCTTCATGAATTTTTTTTTCTGATCCGTGGTGGCAAGGTTATAAGAATAAATTCAATAATTTATAGAAAGAAATTAAACAAAACAGATAAAATTTCTTCCTGCAGGAAGATGAAATAGGCATACTTTCTGGTACTATTTCTGCTAAGCCCATCTACAAATCTCAGACCTCACATTTTAAACAAACATGAGACTCTGAAGGGTGAAGAGAAGAAGGCAGAGCAGTTAGCAACCTCAGGAATGAGGAGACAGACGGTGACTTCCCTGGGGTTCTTTTTGCTGCCTACACCCCCAGACTTGGAACTATAAAGCTGGTAACTCAGGAAGCCAGTGGGTGCAGACACAAGAGCCCCTCGAAACTTGTTCTCTCTACCCCAAGGACCAGGAGAAGGGCAGTGGTAGCTTAGTGAGTCAGAAAGCTTTTGGGCAATAACCGCTACTCCAAGCACCACAAAGCAAAACAAAACAAAACAAAACAAAACTGCAGCCATTCACTCAGTGATGCCAAGAAGGCTGAATGAGGAGCCTCGGACTCCGCCCTGGTGAAAACGTAACCAGGCAAGGATGGCGTCAGTGAGCTGAGACTTTGATCCCCCCAGTCAATAATGAGTCCTCTCCACCCTGGAGGGGCAGTGGAGGCCACTGGGGAACTGGAACTTCCACTCTTACCTGGCAGCAATGAGGCATCGCTCCTTTTCACCCTTGGGGAAGTGTAAGATGGAAACTAGTGGAGACTTAGGGCTTTCACCAAAGCCCAGAGGTAATGAAGCTGCTCCCACCATAGTGCTGGTGGAGATGAAACTCCCATTGACACCCAGCAGCAAGGAGGTATCAGTGAATCTGAAAGGGAAATCTGTGTTTCTGCATCCACCTGGAGGTTGCCCTACCCTAGTGTCTTGAGGGAGCAGTGTCACAAAAGAGACAGTTAAAACAGAAGGTTTAAATAAGACCCAAAGTCTCATAACATAATACAAAGTTGTCCAGGTTTTAAAGATGCCTGTCATGCCAAACACCAGGAAGATCTCAACCTGAGTGAAAAACGACAAGCAATAAATGCCAACACCAAGGACAAAGACTTGAAAGCAGCCATATAAAAATGATTCAACAAGCAATTATAACCATACTGGAAACAGATGAAAAATTAGAAAGCCTCAGCACAAAATAGAAATTCTCAGCAAAGATATAGGAGATATAAAGAACCAAATGGAAAATTCAGGGGTCAAAATACAATAACGAAAACAAAACCTCGGTGTATGGGCTCAACAAAAGAAAGAAGGGGAGGGAGGAAAGAATCAATGGAATGGAAGCCAGAACAATAAAAAAATTTGCAATTTGAAGAAAACAGAGAAAACAGATTGAAAAAATGAACAGAGACTCAAGGGACTGTGAAACTATAACAAAATATTTAACGTTTCTGTCACTGGACTACTATATGGAGAGGAGAAAGAGGGTGAAGCTGATAAAAAAAAACCACTCCATGAAGTAATGGGTGAAAACTTCGCAAATGTGGCACGAGAAGTAAATCTAGAGATTAAACAGGTTGAGTGAGCCTCAACCAAAATGAATACAAAGAAATCTACGAGAAGATGCATCATAATTAAACTCCTGAAAACTAAAGACAAGTAAATTATCCTGAAAGCAACCATAGCAAAACAACACTTTAGTTATAGGGGAAAATAATTTTAACAGCTCATTTATCGCCAGAAACTATGCAAGCCAGAACAAATTAGCACAATACTTTTCAAATAGGGAAAGAAAAAGAATTATCAATGGAGAATCTCATACCCAGGAACAATATCTCTCCAGAATTTGTGGAAATCAAGACATCATCCTCAGGTGGGGAATAATTGAGAAAATTTCTCATCAGCACACTTACCCCCCAAAAATGGCTTAAAAAAAGGTCTCTAAACGGAATGGAAATAAAGAAGTAATCTTGAAACACCAGAGAAGAACACAATAAGCGAAAATACCAGTAAACACAGTAGACTTTCCTTCTCCTCTTGAACTTTCTAAAGTATATTTGATGATTGAAGCAAAATTTGTAACATTTTTGTGGTTCCAAATATGTGTGGAAGAAATATTTAAAATAATTATATTATTAAAGGGGAAAGGTAAAAGGGAAAAATGAGGTCAGGTTTCTACACTTTACCTCAACTGGTAAAATGATGACACCAGTAGATGTGGTAAATTATGTCATCACAAGAGAATCCACTAAAAAAGCTCCACATAGAGATATACTAAATGACACTATAGACAAATCAAAATTAAATTCTGAAAAATGTCCAAATAACCCACAGGAAGACAGCAAAATAGAGAAATAGAAAAACGTGAGAATAAACAAAATAAAAAAATGTTAGAATTTCAATCCTTACTATATCAAGAATCACATTAAATGTCAAATGGTCTAAATATATCAATTAAAAGACAAAAATTGGCAAAGTGGATTGAAAAAAACATGACTCATCTGTATATTATCTATTAAAAAACTCACTTCAAATGAATGACATAAGCATATTAATGGACCTCTTTTTTTCAATTCAACCTGAGAATCTTTGTCCTTAATTCAAGCATTTTATCCAATTATATTTTTTGTGATTAATGATATGTTATTGTTGTTGTTGTTTTTACTATTCTAGTTTTGTATTTATTTTTCCTGCCCTCTCCAGGCTTCTTTTTTCTACTTTCTTTTCATCTTTTGAAATGATCATTTTTTCCACTTTCTATTTTCTTCCCTTTTTAATTTCAAGTGCATGAATCTGCGATGATAGTGCAGAGCCCAACCTGGGACTCAATCTCATGAGCCATGAGATCATGACCTGAGCCAAAATCAAGAACCAGATGTTTAGCCAAATGAGCCACGCAGACACCCCCTACCCCAACCAATAACATTTTTTAAATGTATAGTTTTCTCTCTTGACATTATTATTGTTTGTTTTATTCAGTCAATGTATCTGATTTTCCCACTTACACCCCACCTTCCTGCTTATCATTTATTTTTGTCTCTAAGGCCTTCTCTCTGGCAAAACTTCTTTTTTTCTGAAAAATACATTTTTAATTGGTTAAATGAGGGTATCTTGGGGACAAACTCCATTCTTCTTCACTTGAAAGTATCTTTATTTCATTCAGATATTTAAAAACATTTCCAATTAAGTATATTTTACCTTCTGCACATTCAAGAATGTGCTGGATTACAGTAGTGCTAGTAAGAAGTGAGCTATTGTTTAATTATTTTTTCTCTGAACGCAATGTCTCCTTCCCAACCCACCAACAGGTATCAAAATCTACGTTCTTGAAGTTTGAAGACTGATTATAATGTACCTTTATTTGGGTGTCTTTTAATTTATCTTCCTTGGCAATTTTTGGTGTTCCGCCATCTGATGATTGGTGTTTTTCATCAGTTCTGCAAACTTCTCAGCTAAAATTCTCTTCAAATACTTACAGCTGTCCCATTCTCTGTGCCTTTTTTGCCTCCCAGAACGCTATACGGGCACATAGAACTCCCCTTCATATCTTCCTCTCTCTTCATCTTCTACATTTCCTAACTCTTGTTTTTCTCTCTTGCATTCTGTATAATATCCTCAAAAATACTTTCCCACTCATCATTTCCCCCCATTCTTTTGAATTTTCTAAACTCATTCATTGAGCTTTTAAAAATTAAAATTAAAGGGCACCTGGGTGGCTCAGTCGGTTAAGCGTCCGACTTTGGCTCAGGTCATGATCTCACGGTTCGTGGGTTTGAGCCCCACATCGGGCTTCGTGCTGACAGCTCAGAGCCTGGAGCCTGCTTCAGATGCTGTGTCTCCCTCTCTCTCTGACCCTCTCCCGCTCATGCTCTGTCTCTCAAAACTGAATAAACATTAAAAAATTTTTTTTAATTAAAATTATATACTTTTATTTCTGTTAATTGTATATGGTTCTTTTTTCAAATATGCTCAATCATTTTGCTCTTTGCTAATCTCAAATCTCTTTTACTTCTTTGACTATACTAATTTATATTTATCTCATATTCTATCTCTGGTATCTCTGTGGATTTAATTCAGCTTCTTTAATTCACTTTGTTTTTTCTAATGCTTTACAGGTATGGTACCTTGGTTCTCTGTATATTCTGAATTGTTGATTTTTAGTCTTGTTCCTTGGAACTTTACCTTTGGGAAATTTTGTGATTTGTTTTGAAGGTATATAACCTCCAAAAGGATTTTTATTTGCTATTGGAGTTTTCTTTGTATTCCCTAGGCTCTTTGAGACACAAATAGCCTACTACCACTTAAAATTAAATTATTTGCTTATAGATCTTTTTGGATCACCCAAAAGGTGTTATTTTAGTTTATAAATCTAATTTTATAAACATTCAGGAGAAATTCCATCTAGTTACCATGGCTGGAGGCAGACAATTTTATTTATCTTTGGGTTGGCGGGGGTTCTTAGTTCTCACCTTTACTTTCCAGCCTTTTTTGGGTTCCAGCCATATGAAAATATTCTTCTATTAAGAAGACTCAAAGAAGTCTTGGGCACTGAAGCTCAGGTTTAGAAAAACTTCATTTCTTGTTAGCCCATTGATGCAGTTAAAAACATTTTTAAATTTGACATTTACAGTTGTTTTTAATAGCAGTGATGTTCAGGAAAATTTTTCTACTGTACTGCCAGAAACATGTCTTCCAAAGACGTTTCTGATCTCAAGTATATCACCTCTATTACATGGTCTTCTTACAGAATTACCAAAAAAAATGTCTGATTTCAAGGAAACAAAATTCCACTGATAGGCTTTGTTAGGACATTATTGACATAGGTCATCTTTATGTTTTGAGACAAAGTGGAAAGCTGCACTCATCTAGTTCTCCAGCAAGTGATGCTATTGTTTAATACCAAACATTGGAACAAGTAAAAGTAGAACTCTTCTTTTGTAATAGTGACAAAACTCCGATTTTTCACTATAGAGCTGTGGGGTTTAGAAACTCACGGAACAAACATACTGCATGTTTGTTCTCATTACATAAACATTAGAGGGCAAAACTGTAGCATCAGATGTAAAGTTTTTTTTTTGTATTGCTTTATGATGAATTTTATTTATAACTTTTTATCAAATCTAGGAAATGCATTTTGATATGTAATTATGGGCAATTCTTAATTGCCTGATTCAAAGACCAATAAAACAAAATAAATCAGAAACATAGGAACAGAGGTCAAAGTGAGAACAAATTAGCAAATACAGTCCATAAAGTATGTTACTCAATCAATAATTGAAAGAGCAGTGATCATAATGTATTCAAATATTTTGAAGACCACTATACATAAAGTTGAACTAGCCATATTGCTTAATGTGGTATTTGTAGGACAAAAGAGTGGAAATTATAGAAAAGGCATAGATTCTCCATGAATCAGGGGATACAGATAATGAAATTATTAAATTCCAAATGAGAGAATGCCCATTCTCTTGAATTAATAATGGATTAGTGTTATGTAGTGGTTATAACATTTATTCTTTTTGCAATTCCTAGATTTGCCATTTATCTGCTCTCTCATATCAGAGAAATTTCCATATTTTTCTGAGGTGCGTTGTTTATGCAGTAAGTCCCCATCAAGCTCTAAAATTTCTTAATTCTGACAAAGATGTAAAGTTTTAGTAATCCAGGGCCTAGATCAGCACAGGGAATATAACAGGGTTTTGCATGTAGTGGCTATATGATAAATATTTGTCTTATTTGACAAATATTATTTTATTATTTTATTTATTGATATTTATCAATATTATTTTATTCTCTTTAGAGAACTTTGGAGAGAACTTGCAGTGAAAATATTTGGTGGGCAATCTTGCTTTACATCAAGATAGCTTTAGTAAATAAAATGGGTATTTACACGAGTTGAATGAAATAAGGGGTTTGACAGGTGGAGTAAGGGAGTTTGGTTTCTGACCTGGGGCATAAGGGAAATAAAAAGACAAATAATGCAACGATTTTAATGGTATATTTTTGTACTAATGTGACACAAGTGGCAAGGTCAGTCTTCTAAATACACACATGCCATTCTTCCTTGAATTGTCGAATTCTATATAACTTTTACACGGAAGGAGATTCGGGGCTCTTATTTCTTTGTCTCCACCACAACTGCCACCATCTGTTTTTCCTCTCACAGCCATCTCTCCATGGCAACACATATTGATTTACCAGCATGATTGCAATTGTATGGCCAACTCTATGTAACCCTGTACTGGCAACCATGAATCCCGCAATTTTCTCTTTCTACCTTTGCATTCCGAGTCACCCTCCGGTGGCTGTGTTGCTGCATTTTAGGGCACACCACAGAGAGGGAAGAGGTGGTGTTTTTCAGTGAAAGGTGCCTTTTATCCCAGCAGCTGTCTCTGGGCCAGAACTTCTCCAGCAGTTCTTTTGTGGAAGTTAAGACCTGACTGTACAACTGCAAGTGTACAGACTTGTCAACAGCATTAACTGAGATTTTAACATATCAAACCTGACAAAAGAGGAGCAGCATGGCTGGCATCGGGTTCAGAAATGGCATGTTTCTTTTTCTTCTGTTCCACATAGTGCCACTCAGGATACAGTTTAATGATAACTGGATGCTTCTTTAGTCACTAAATATTTACACCTATAATAGCACAAAATGTGAATGAACTGCTTATCAAGACTGGATTCTCATTCATTTTTATGGTTCAACTAAGAAGAGCATGCAGGGCTGCCTGGGTGGCTCAGTCGGTTGAGCCTCCAACTTTAACTCAGGTCATGATCTCCAGGGTCCTGGGTTCGAGCCCTGCATGGGCTCGCTGCTGTCAGCCGCAAAGCTGTCAGCACCAAAGAGCATGCTTCTGATCTCTATCCCTCCCCTCTATCCTTCCCCACTTGCGCTCTCTCTCAAAAATAAATACACATTTTAAAGAAGAAGAAGAAGCGCATGCAGGCATTGCATTGCGACAGATTGCCTGTGCAAAGAAATCATTAAACTTTCTGGAGCCAGCATACTATATTTATTCTAATAACTACTAAGTTAATCAAAACCATGGGGGAGAAGAAGGGGAGAAATGGTGGGGGAAAGGGAGAGGCAAACCATGAGAGACTCTTGAATGCTGAGAACAAACTGAGGACTCATGGGGGGGGGCAGGGAAGAGATGGGCATGGAGGAGGGCACTTGTGGGGATGACCACCGGGTGTTATATGGAAACCAACTTGACAATAAGCTATCTGTAAAAAAAAAAGAAAAAGAAAAGAAAAGGAAAAAAAATAAATGAGAAAAGAAAGCCATACTTAGAAAGTAAAACAGGGCACAGAGCTGATTATGATAAGTGAATGTAGCTCAAACAATGTTCAACAAGGTCCTTGCTCTAAATTTCCTCAATGATCATGTATCTGTTGCACTACTTGAATTCAGTAGTTGCATGTTGAGCAAATGAATTACGTCCTGGCTTGAGGCATAAGAAATTCAATGGAAAGACCCACATCCTCAACCACTTTGGTATTTTGCACATGGTAAGACTCGATTAAATCCATTTGGAAAGAATTGTGACCAAAAGTTCATTTCTCCACCCAAATAAAGTAAAGGTACGTCGAATGTTTCCAAGTGAGAGGTTACTCAAGCCAAAAATGAAGGATCAAATAGAATGCACATGGCCATCACTATCTCTGATATAAGGTTTATCTACCATTATGTCAAGAGTAAGCATGTTTTACACATTTCCCATCGGACTTCTGCATACAAAAGTCTTCTTTCTGAAACGACTGGCAAAGTGACCGGGTAGTTTTTACAGTGATATACCCTTGTTGTCTCTGAATGCAACTCAAATTACAAACTCATTTCCTAAGGTCTCAAAACACCTGTTCAAGCATAATAGCTTTTTGTCCTCCCTGACCTTTGCAGGCTGAGTTAAAAGTCTGTAAGTCAGGAGTAAGCCCTATTCCAGCACCACACACCCAAACAATACGATACTAATTTCTCTTGGTTTTAAAGCATCTTCCTTATTTTTCTCTTTTATAATAATTGGTAAGGCAAAAATAAGCTTTATTCCCACAGCTCTTTTGTTTTCCCTCTTCATAATGATTCAGTTGCACTGATATTTCAAACTAAGCTAGTTTGTGGTAGAGCAATAAGAACGACAAATACCAAAAAAAAAAAAAAAAAAATCTATGATCATAAAGTTTTCTGTGCAAAGTACAGAAGTCCTAGCAAAAAAAGACCCTGAACTAAAGTGAAGTTGGGGAGCCAGAGACTCAACTTTTGCTCTTTCCTTCAATCAGTCCATTCCATTACCCTCTATCCACTAGGAAACATCATTTGAAAAACACTAAACTAGATGAAGAAATTCTATTCACATATTCCAGAGTAGCCACTGATAAAACTTTTCTTCAAATCATTATTCACTATGGGATTGTGCATCAACAATTCAATACAAAAATGTTTTGTTCTCTAAGGATGGGGCTAGAGTCCATCCAAAGCTCATAGTTAATCTGAGGAAATAGCAAATAAATCAGCCATGCAAGTACTATGGAACAGTGGAGGGGAGCTTCAAGATGACATCAGGACTCCAGCAGATAGTCAATAGCTCCAAAGTCTGGGACTCCAAGTTCAGGATTTATAAACAAAACAAGGAATTTATATTGTTCTCATTGCACCAGCCAAAGACATATTTGATCTGTTTTTGTATATTTTCTCCCCTCCCCACTTCCTATACTGAGGCAATCCCGATCTAAGAATCTGTAAAATCCCTTATAATGTATAAGACATCTAATTTTCTAGGAACACATTAAATGCACCAAAACATTTTTATTTGTGTAAAATGCAATGCTCATTTTGCCTCAGAGAAGTTTAATAAATATGACTTTTCTCTGAGTACCTTACTCTTTTAAAATCATTTCCACTCTCCATCTCTGGATGAACAATGTTTGAGCATTTTTAACTGGGTCTCATTGTAGAGAACGTTTCAAATTCTAACTCCAATTCAGCCATTTTCAATGATGTTCTAGGAACCGATCCAGGCAATATCAGAATTTAAGACAAATGGAGAAGTAATTATTTTCCTAAAAGGATTTAAAACCTAGGGATGAAAAGTTAAGTTCCCAAATGACAAAGCAGGATGAGATAAATGATGCCCGAGAGGCAGAAACCAAATGCTGTCCTACTTCAAAGAAGAAGATGGAATTACATGTTCTTGAGTGTTGTCTATATTGTTCTATAATCATGGTATGAAAATAAAAAGGTGAACAAAATTTTAAAAAAAGTTTTACTTATTTATTTTGAGAGAGAAAGATATGGAGCAAGCAGGGGAGGGCCAGAGAGAGAGAGAGAGAGAGAGAGAGAGAGAATGAAAGAGACAGACAGAGAGAGAGAGAGAGAGAGAGAATCCCAGGCTGAGAGCACAGAGCCTGCCATAGGACTTGAACTCATGAATGATGGGTTCATGATGTGAGCCAAATTCAAGAGTCAGATGCTTAACCAACCGAGCCACCCAGGTGCCCCAAAAGGTAAACAAGTTTTAAGGGCCATGATTTAGCAGCAAATAGTGAAGCAATGGAGAAAGAGAAATATTTGCCAACAAGAGTGCCATGATTGAAGATTCTAGCAAAAGGGCAGTCAACGTGGATATGCAAACTATAATTATAAGAGTTTCTAATAATTTGTTGGTCTTCAACACTATTTCTTATCTCACTAGTAATAGCATTTATTCAGTCCTTAATTCACATACTCACCCTTCAGTGAACACATATGGAGGGATCCGCTAGGCTCTGGAGGTACAAAGGTGAGCAAAAGCGGAGCTGTCACATTTTTCCTTATGAATTTTGCACTCCCGGAAACGAGAGGACGCCATAACATATGTGTACAGGCATGAGTGCACACATGCATTTGTATGTGTAAATATAAGCTCAAATAAGTGAATAAAGGGTAATTTGAAGACAATATCTAGAAGAGCAGATCATTTAAGGGAGGAAACAGAGGGAAGAAGGAAGAGAGAGAAACGGGTGGGGGAGAAGACTGGAGGGAGACAAGGAGTGTGTCCCTTGGCAGAAGAGGAAGAAATCCATAAGCCAGTCTATGAAAAAGCCTTGTCTTCTGCCATTAATCAAACTATTTCAATAAGGACTGATGTTGTCAATTTCTTTTTTTTTTTAATGTTTTATTTATTTCCAGCAGAGAGAGAGAGAGAGACAGCATGAGCAGGGGAGGGTCAGAGAGAGAGGGAGTCACAGACTGAAACAGGCTCCAGGCTCTGAGCTGGCAGTCAGCACAGAGCCCGACCCGGGGCTCCAACCCACGAACCGCGAGATCATGACCTAAGCGAAATTCGGACGCTTAACCGACTAAGCCACCCAGGCGCCCCTGATGTTGTCAATTTCTAAGCAGAATTTTTACTTCTCCTTGAAAATGCAAAAAGTTAACATGACCTTATCAGCTGTTAGCTGGTTTTACCTGCTAACATCACTTTCAAATTTAACTGTTGTAGGCAGAAAGATGAAGGAACACACCTATTACTAAGGCTAGTTTTACACAAGATGAAAACAAGCATGAATTTAAATTAGAAAAAAATAATTTATGTAGCACAGAGGCTAAAGGAAGTGCAGTGGGGAAAACTCTATCGAATACATTTAAGCATGTAAAAGTGTGGCTATGCTCCGCTTGATAAGGTGAATTACTAACCTCCTATCATTCATTTTGTGGAGTGTCTCATTGAAGGAAGAATAAAATGAACATGGCAAGAGCTCTTCCTTAAGGGCCATGTGCGTTTCATCGAATTTTAGGGAATACTATAGAGTTTTCAAGTAAAATGAATGCATTAACATAATCTATAAAAATTTATTCACTCTTATAGTTAAATGTTTTCAAAATCTGTCTCTAATTCCTCTAAAGGGAGTCTTAGGTAGAGTGGGATTTTACAATCAAGTACGTGGACGGAACCAAGAATAGTGTGTAATGATAGTAAAATATAACTCTGTGTGGTTTCTTATCATATATAAATTATTGAAAACTGTAATATAAAAAAAGGAATACTTTCACGAGGAAATTAACTCATTCATAATTAGCCTACTGTTTCCATTTCTCATGTTCTTTTTTGTTCATTATTATTATATATTAAAAAACGGAAAGCCCAAAATATGCATGGATGCATCCAGGGTTTTTTCTCGCTGAACATAATGTTACAAAAATTTCATGTCATTAGAGTCGTTGCAATGATTATTTCCTGGGGTAAGTTTTATTCCACTGGATTGATACTCCAGAGTTTACTTCTTATTCCAAGAAGGATTGTTTTCACTGGCTTTCATGGAGCACTTACAGGTGCTGGTCCTGTGTATGGTGGGTGGACACAGGGATGGATGGGTGCAGCGCTAGGCCTTGGAGCAAGGTGACCACCCCACACAGAGGGGGAGCCCCCATGCTCTGGATGCAGAAGCCCCAGGTTGCCCTGAGTCCTGGCGGGGAAGTAAACCAGATTTGAAGCTGTAAAACTATTTCTTCAACATTGCCGTTCGTACCAAACATTCCCAACTACTCTCAGAAAATTGTGAAATATGTTTTAAGGAATAAAATATTGAATTTATTCAGTTCATTTAGTAAAGCTCAACGCAAACTCTAGCTAGTTTCCTTTGTGACATCCTAAAGAATGAAGAGATTGTCAGAAAAAAATGCGTGATCACCTTTTCGTCATTGTAAAGGTTGAACTTCTGTTCACTTGTCCAGGTTAGGGCATGGAAGTACCTGTTCCCTCAAGATGAACAACCCAAGGAATCACAAACTGACAGAGGTTGTGTTTATATGTCTAGCTACAATTAAAAGATTTAGAACATAAGACTTCACATACTCAAAGTATAGGCTGTGGACCAGCAGCTGCGATTACTGCAGACTCCTGGGCCTCATCAAGCACTGCAGAATCTGAATTCTGAGCCCTCATTTTTACATGATCCTCAGAGAATTTGGATGCACATTCAAATTTGAGAAGCAGTGCCTTAGAGGACAACTTTATCTTCACTGTATGCCATGGAGTCTGCCAATCCATGTGACAATGGAAACAATCCATCCAGGATTTTTGTCAAAGCCTGCAGCTCAGTAATAGCTGATTTTTCACAATGTATTTGCTTGCTTATCTTTGGAGGAGCAATTTCATCACATGTGGACCATAACTGAGCTGGTGGCCAGAGGCTATGTGAAGTAATGGCTCTGAGATTCTACCCACATTTTAAAGCAGACAAGCAATGGAAATGTAATCCCTAACATCATGGAATATAGATTTCTACTGTTCCTTACCATCAGCCTACTGGCCTCTGAGTTTTCCCTTTTGATTGGAAATGAATAAGCAGGGGAAATAGTCAACCAAAGCTGCCACAAGCCAGGACCTTATTGTCGCTAATTATTGGTGATATTCCTCCTCGTTACCCAGTGTTCTTTTCAACAAAGCCATACAGGTGAAAACTGAATCTGGAGGGGTTGAGAGAAAGAGACGTGGTGCGGTGGTAATGGGTCAGGAGCTCCAAGAGTGAGATGCACCAGCGGAGGTCTCTCTAAGGACAGGGATGAAATCACCATGTTTCTAATGTCAGGAAGTCTAGGCGGCCGGGATCAAGGACAGATCACTAGGGACACTATCAAGTCCTTCAAAACTAATGTGGTTGTAGCAATTGCTGGTGTCTTTTTGGGGGGCACAGTTGTAACTCATTAATGGACTCATCCTCGTCTGATTTCTTCAAGTGAATTCTTCAATCCATCTTTTAGACCTTAGTCATGAAAAGGGTTGTCTCTGACACAGGCTCAGCTGCACTAGACCTTCAAAAACCCAGTTCTTCCCTGGCGTCACACATCATATAATAGAATATTCATTGTTCACACAAAACCATATGCCACACTGTCACGAATCCTATCGTTCAGTATTTAAAGCTGCAGTGGGTCCCCTGACACCCTCTCTCAGAATCCTGGGGATGGTATGCTTAGCATAATGGCAAGACTTAAACATCTACTATTGCACTTTCTCTTACTCCTCTGCCTGATATTTTTAAAGCTTACATTTAAGTTGAGGTGAAATTATGGGAAATATTTCATCCAGAGCCAATCCCGAGACTTCTGGTTTAAAATAGTGTCTGGTTCATTCTTATAACACGACCTTTCCAAATTCACACAATGATACTGAGAAAGACACTAAGACTGAAAATTCAGAGAAGCGCAACACAAGCAAAGGACTCGCTGCAGTACCTGGAAGACATGATCACGGATACAGAAAGATGGACACTAAGTACCCACTGGTGCCTTGCCATTTGGAAACCAAACAAGGCCGTAATTACGTACCTAGGTGCCACCTCTCCCCATCATTTCAGTATCTCATTATGTGCTGCTGAGACCAGGAACGCAAGATTTATAGCAACTCTGAAACCAGCATCTGCTCTTGTAGGCAGCCAACGTACCACATCAGCTTTGCTCCTCAAAGTACTTTTTCCTACACCCATTCCAACTGTGATGCCCAGAAATTGGCCGGGACTGCAGTATGAGTGGTCTGATAAAGATCTCTTGAATCTTTTCCTCAGATTCAGAGATGGATATGGGCACATAAGGAATGTATTAAACTACTATAGACAGATGGACCCTGTAGACAGAAGGACAAGTTCTGGAAGCAGTGCATGCTTGGAATGCAGCTTTTATACACTGCCAGAGAGCCAGCAGCAAACAGCCTGTCTGCTTGCAAAAAATGAATACCTAAACTCCAAGAAATGTGGATTCAAATAAACATTAGTGTTTTGTACTGCTCAAACTATCAAAACATTTAAAGACTGACAAGATTCAGTGTCGGTGATGGTGTGAATAACTCGGCATCTTTATATATTTTTGGAGTTACTCATATTGCCTTTTTGGAAAGCAATTGGACCTTACATTATTGCTAAATATTTATATGTCCTTTGATAGAATAATCCTACTTTTAGGACTCTATCTGACTAAAAAGATTATTTTGTACACATATGAAAAGTGGTTGTGTGCAAAGGTACAGAAAACAGTGTTGTATATAACAGTAAGAAACTACAAACAACTTTAAGTATTCCAGTTTGGGAAACTTTATGTATATTATTGTATATCAAGCCCATGAGGTCATTAAAAAGAATGAGATAAATTTATATTCACTGAGATAGAAGATGTGCTTGTTGTAAATGACCAATTTAAAAAAGTAAGGTGTGGACCAGGACGTGTGCTATAATTTTAAGTAGGAAATATTAAAGGTTGGTATATATACTTATCTGTGTTAGTGTCTTTTTTTTTTTAAACTTTTTTTAAATGTTTTTTATTTATTTATTTCTAGGAGAGAGAGAGACAGCATGAACAGGGGAGGGTCAGAGAGAGAGGGAGTCACAGACTGAAACAGACTGAAACTCTGAGCTGGCAGTCAGCACAGAGCCCGACCCGGGGCTCGAACCCACGAACCGCGAGATCATGACCTGAGCGAAAGTCGGACGCTTAACCGACTAAGCCACCCGGGCGCCCCTGTGTTAGTGTCTTTGGATTTTAGAAAACGTGCTTTATGTCAATGTTGTAAATACTGTAATGCAGGGGCTCCTGGGTGGCCCAGTTGGTTAAGTGTCTGCCTCTTGATTTTGGCTCAGGTCATGATCTCATGGTCGTGAGATCGAGCCCTATCTTGGGCTCCATGCTGGGCATGGAGCCTGCTTAAGATTCTCCCCAGCTCTTGCTATCTCTCTTTCTCTAAGATAGTATAATGCACAGAAAGATCTGGGAGAATATATAGCAAACTTTAAAGAAGCTACACCTTGAAGAATTTTAGGGGAAAATCGTACTAAAAAGGAATTGTATTTATTTGCTCATAATTCTGTGTTATCTATATTTTTAAATGAACATTTATTACTTTTGTGATTACATTTATTTTTTAATGAGGCCCCGAAGAAATATGTAAGTATAAAGTTTTAATGTGGTTTATCTGAATAGTCAGACACTGGATTTAAATATCGTATGCATTTCAGTATTTTCTAAGTATTTTATAGTGAACACATACTATTACTGTAATCACAAAAATTATTAGCTTTTAAATGTAGGATGTCAATGTTGTTTCTATCATCATAGTAAGGAAGAAAAAATAACTTGAAAAGAGCACACAAATATTAACAGTAATTTCCTTTGGTGAGTAACACTCCGGATAGTTTTCAAAATTTCACAGCACCTTAAAAACTGTCTATATGTAGGGGCACCTGGGTGGCTCAGGCTGTTAAGTGTCTGACTCTTGATTTCAGCTCAGGTCTTGACCTCAGGGTCATGAGTTTAACCCGTGTGCTGGATTCCACATTGGGTATAAAGCCTACTTAAAAAAAAATGTCTATATGTAATACTTTTGCACTGATAAAAGAAATAAAAACAAAATAAAACAAAATAGCTGAGAACCTTCCAAATCCTGGAAGATGCAGGCCAAAAAGTTACATACTTCCAAATACCTAAAATACAAGGTGCGTCAAAACAGCAAAGAAATTAAATTCAGGTGACAAGTTTGAGGTTTCCAGTCTCCTATGTATCAAAGATGTTACATATTACCAAAGATTTAGCCAAAGTATCCAATCAATAAACCTAAATAAAGCAGATAAAGGTTAGCATCTTCTCTGGGTGCTAAAGGTAAGGTGCCCAGACACTATCACTTTCTAGACCAATGTGACAGCCAATTCGGGCATCTGTGGGTATCCATGCTCAAGTCCCTCCTCAAATCCACCAATTCCAATGGGACTCTGCAACATGATCAACAGTGTGTCCTACACTGGGGCCCTGTCAGGGGTCACTCGCAGCTACTGAGCAACGTAGCCTGTGCCATCACTGAGCCACTGTGTATATAGAAACTGAAGGCATGACCCAGTAGAGTGGTTTCTATGAAGTTGTTTACATGTGCCTCTGGACTGGGCATGGAAGGAAAATGAATGATGTCTAAATTCTCTACAGACACTAGATGGAGCATCTAAGAGCCGGGTGGCCCAAAGGAAACCTAGTAGACAGGAGTGCTAGAAAAAACCACCAGGTGACAAACTGGTCCAGAAAAATGCAGTGTGTGGAACTGGCCATGTCACCGGCAGCCCCAAGCAACAGAGTGGTTTGCCATGAGAAGGAAGGAGGGTGACAGCCACACACAAACAGCTTATTCTCTCATGTGTGCTGAAAAGACCTCCCCTTCAGGTATGAATCAGCTCCTAGACAGAACGTAAAAAAAACAAACAAAAACAAAAACTCTTGCATGTTTAACAATATGCAAAATATTATCCAACACTTAGGTGTATACCTGTAGTGAAAATAAGCAGAAAAGCCACAGAGACAGAGGGATCATGGAAAGACACAGAAGGAACATTCAACTGTGCATTAAGGTTTTTTTCTAAAGCTTGGTAGTGAGTGTGTGGGTATACACAACATAACATATATCACACAACATAACACATTTGACACAAAAGACATCAAAAAAATTTTTTTAATTTTAATGTTTATTTACTTTTGAGAGAGAGACAGAGTCAGAGACAAAGAGAGAGAGAGAGAGAGAGGGAAAGAGAGAGATAGACAATGCAAGCCAGGGAGGGGCAGTGAGGCAGGAAGACACAGAATCAGAAGCAGGCTCCAGACTCTGAGCTGTCAGCACAGAGCCTGATGTGAGGCCCAAACTCACAAACCGTGAGATCATGACCTGAGCCGAAGTCGGATGCTTAACCGACTGAGTGACCCACGTGTCCCAGACATTAAACATTTTTTAAAAATAACTGAGAAGAGACTATGCAGAGAGAAGAAATTTCCACAACAGCAATATGAAATAACCCCAAACCTATAATTTATATTCTTAGAGATATAGACTGTCACATATATAAAGCAAGAATATGATGTTGTAAGAAAGAAACACTGTTAACACAAAAAAAGAACTTCTGGAAATTTAAAAATATACTACTAATAGAAAACTCCTTAAGGAAGATAAATTTGAAAACTATCTCATAAAACAGAATTAAACATAGGAAAATAGAAGAAAAAGAATGAGAGATACAGTATCTAAATAATAAAGGTTCCCAAAGAAACAACAGAGGAAACAAAGTAATTTAATAGAATTTCTCAGAGCTCAAAACCAAACGTTTCTAGGTAAGAGATCCTCCTCCTCAACCAAGCATCCAGCAAAATGGATGGAAATTACCCTAACAAGGTACATCATCATGACATTTCAGAACCTTGGCTACCAAAAAATGCTTTCCTCTTCATTTTCTTTTCTTTTCCTTTTTTTAAATTTTATTTTTGAGGGGAGGGCAGATGATAAGTACATACAAAGGATTTAGAATCACAATGGTGTTGGACTCCAGCTTCATTCATGTTGTTGCAGAGGGCAAGAATTCCTTCTCTTTAAAGGCTGGATAGTATTACATTATACGTATATCACTTTCTCTTTATCCATCCATCCTCTGACAGACATTTCCATTACCCTGGATATTGTGAACAATGCTGTTATTTACTTGAGAGTGCAGTACTGCTTTCAGATCCCAATTTTCATTTTCTTTGTATATTTACACTGAAGTGGGATTGCTGATCATAAGGTAGTTCTGTATTTAATTTATTTAGAAGAAACCCTATACTGTTCTTCCACGATGTACTGTACACATGAAATTTTCTAAGAGGGCAAATCTTAAGGTTCTCACCACACACACATCATGCACACATACATGCATAGAAGGTAACTATGTGAGGTGATGGATGTGTTAATTAGCTTAACTGTGATTATTTCACAATGTATATATATATTAAAATGTCAAGTTCTATGCCTTAAATATATACAATTTTATGTCAATTATACTTTAATAAAGATAAGGAAACAAAAGAAACCAGTGGACTCCTTGATTTAACACAAGAAGCTAGAGAATAATGGACTAACACCTTCATAATTTTGAGGGAAAACAATTTTGAACCCAGAATTCTGTACTTGTTATTCTCGGGCAGGATGTTTTTGGCTTTTTTTTTTTTTAAGTAGGCTCCAAGCCTAACATGGGGCTTGAACTCATGACCCAGAGATCAAGCGTCGCATGCTCAGTTGCATTGACTGAGTCAGCCAGGTGCCCCCTATTCAAACTCTTAACTGAATGTTAGCATGGAATAAAGTATCTCTATAAAGTCTTTAAAAAATTACTTCTTTTACTCTGTTTCTCAGGAGCCTACTGGAAAGTACTTTAACTTAATAAAAAGTAAACAAAAAAATGAAATACATGTTTAGACAACATAGAGAGAGTCTACATAGGAGACATAAAAATCCCAAACACCCAAAATGATGGCTGAGGGGGTGAAGAGCCCGTGCAGAGAATACCCCAGCTGGAGAGTTGTGAGGGAGATACCTTCCAGAAGATACAGTTGGTAGAATAACCAATGTGTTTGAACATACTGACAGATTTGCACTATGGACAAGAGCTGGGGAGATAATCAGAGACAAATATATAGAAAATTAGTAACAAAAAAGATAAGATTATGAGAATGGAAATCTACTTGTAGTATACTACATGGCTCAGTTATGAATGGTGCTTCTATAATCATGGTAATACTGCATATGGATCCATCCAGCAAGTATAATTTATTTGTACTGGCTAAGTGGTGGAAGGTAACAATGGGGCTGGGAAATGGTTGAGAGAGATGGGGGATAATGAAAAATGCTAAATCCCCTTCTTTCACCATGGACATCTAATTGTTAACTGCATAAAGCTAAAAAGTCAGGAAGAGCAGCTTAAGCATATTGTTGAGTGATTTGGGGGTAAACACCAAAGAAATAACTAGAAGGTTTCTAACCTGTTTTTCCTTTTGAGAACAGGAATTGGGGAGGGGGGCGTCAGGCAAGGGACAGATACTTTTCATGATTGTTGAAGTAGTCGATTGTTAAATTACAGCAATAAAAATTTGATATAAGTGTAAGACAATAAAATACCATAATACTCATCAAGAATGTTACTGCTATTCTGGACTGAAAGCTGGCACATTTACTAACACAAAATGAAGCAATGCATAGACATTTGTTGCCTTTTGTGAATATGATTGGCTGAAATGTATAACATATATTAGAATGTTTACTTTAGAAAGAAGGGGGAAAAATGCATTCCGGTTGTTTGATATCATTGTGCAAGTGATCAAAAGAAACCCCTTGAATCCTTTTAAGATCTACTAATAGATGACTTGCAGAAAGAGTCTATGGCAACTGACCAATTTTATACTGCAGTAAAGCTGAAATTAAGTTCCTACATTTTCTTCCAGTTTTACACCTGATTTCTCAGATGTCCCAGGCAAAGCCTTTCACTTCCCTTCATTGTCTTGGAACTCTTTTATTCTATTGAGTTATTGTTTCAGAAATTAATTCTTCATGGTGTCACATCTGTAGAGTGACATTGCTTGTTTTGTGCTCAAGTTCAAAAGGAACTGATGACTGATTCGAACGGTTCCAGAGGCGATGTAAGGATGACACACATATTTCAGGGCATAGACACAGGAATCATGGGTAGAGAGTATCAAACTTGAAACTAGGAGAAGTTGGAGCCCTACTAATCTCATTTATTCATTTGTCAAACATCCACTGAAAGCCTCTCATGAGCCCCACACTATCATTGTTGCTTAGAGGACAGAGACGAGTGGGAGGAGCCAAACAAGCAAGCAAACAGTTAATACGTACAACAGTGTAAAGGAAAATCGAAGAGGGCAAGGGAACGACGAGCTAAGGGAGATCCTAATACATTTCGTCACCTGCTTACATGAACTTGCATCCATTTACATCCCCAAATTAGTATGAGTAGATCCACTAGGATTCAAGGTAACAGGGGAGACTGGAAAAAGCATTATGTGAGGTAGAGAAATATTGATGGTGCGAGAATACAACAATCAACAGGAAATTGAACTTGGACCGACCACTAAGACTGAAATGAGATTTCGTGCTAGGGGACATCTGAAACACGTCACTAGTGGAAGAATCCTCATTATAATTCCAGCAACAATTAGTTTTGTGGCTGAAATCAGCAAGTATGAATTTTATTATGGTAAACGCTACGCAACCATTTTCTTTCGGAACCGTATTTAACGTGTATTCTGTGATACAAGGGGAAAACAGGGCAACTGTAAAGCTACTTCATAATAAGAACTACCTTTCCAAATGACGTGTTTAGAGAATAAGCTGGACCTAAGATTTTCCACAGCTCCTCAAGGCCCTGTTTTCTGTCCCTTTCTCCCTGTACTCGGACTGCTTTCTGTCAGGGAAGCAGCTCCCGACCGACGAGACACAGGACTTGGGGAGACTAGGCTGTAATCACAGTAGCCGTCACGATGTGCAAGAGCACAAAGATGACACAGCTCTGTCCTTGAACTTGGCTTGTCTGAGGTTGTGTCAAAAAGTGAAAATTATCCTGCACAAGTTTCCGCAAATGCAGTTTTGAAGCAGGAGTACCTTTCAAAAGTGACCTGATCAAAGTGGCCTCAGAAAACAGAAATCGACTTCTAAAGTCCCCAGCTCTACTTTAGCCGTGTATGTCTTCAAACAAGATCTATTTTCTGAGATTCCTAAAAGAGTTACAACGAGTCTCTTTAGGACTACATGTTAATGCTCAAAGGAATTACTGACCGAGAGCTGATGGATGAAAAACATGAGGAGAAAAGAGGGAAATCAATGAGGGCATCGCGAGATATAGCAAGATGCATTCAGGGCAGGTGGCCAGGAGCAATGACCTCCAAGAAAAGGAGAGCCTTCCTGGGAAGTGAGGCTGGAAAAGAATTCATTTCTAAGTGAAGCCATTTTATCACGCGCAGCACCTGAAATGGTGCTGAGGAACTTATAATAGCGGCAGACCAAGGCTGATACGGTTTAGAAACCCCAGAAACTTCGATTGGCTTCCTCTTCCGGCCTCCATACACAGAGAACTACTAAAGTAGAAGAATATATATAAAATAAAATGAAAGGCATCTTCTTAAAAACTTTGCCAGTAAACCCTGGGTACGACTGGTGTGTTTACTTGACAGACAGAGTTTCTAGCAAATTCCTTATCTCCCCCTTCCCACTCGCTTCCCAGAGCTGCACCTACGAAGAGATTCTGGAGAGGGCCTGCTGGGTGAAATAACAAATGACATAATGAGTTCTTTCAAAGTCTGATCGCCAGGACATGTTGACATTTGTCCTCATTTGGGATGTGATCTGCCTGGAATTTAATCCAAAGGAAAGGTGACTCTTCCTCTTTTCTGGGTCTTTCCTGAAGCGCCGCAGTGCTGACTGCAGAAAGCAACGAGTGGCTGTGTGCTGCGGTGTGTGCGGTCCTTGCTCCCTAATGAGATGGGCCTGGGCTCTGACGATCACTGCTGTCCTCAGACTCTTCCTCTCTTGACAGCGGGCAGGCGGAGCTCAGCACGACTGAGCTGAGTCAACACATCACAGTTCTCCTTCCCCGAGTGTCAGGAATATTGTTGGAAGTGGGCCGAGCTGTATATAAAATGTATTTAAATTGGGGAAAAATGAATGGAGGCTTACTGCTGGTATAATTTAAGAGAATCTAAGCAAGCGACCTCTCCAAATGCTGTTTCATTTGTTGCAAGAACCTAATTCAGGAGACCAGAAAGAAATGGAAATTGTTTTAAGAGGGTCTGCAGGTTTTCCAGAGATGGCTCCACAGCCACAGAAACTGTTCCTGGAGTGAGTCTTCAGCGCTTCTTAAATGTGTCCAGGGACCCACCACTTAAAACACTCTGGAAAGGTCCACTGCCATCTTACTGGGCCCCTCATCTAATTTCTACAGATATACTAAAAAGCAAATGCAATTCAGCAAATCCAATCGATTAAGTTCTATTTCCCATGGAGACCAAGGACATATATAAATATCACTGTTAAATTAATGCCTGACATGCACATAACAGGTGTTCAATAACTGTTCTATATGCTCATGCCTTAACAATTCTGTTTTCCAGATCTAACAGAGAAGCAAGTGGGTCATGCCACCCTTCTGTCGTTCAGCTAGAGGTCTGGCATGATGGGGGTTTACAGTCTTGCTTTCTGCAGGCATTAGAATGATAAATTTACTTTTAAATGAATTTTACTCTTAAAAATGTTACGAACATTCTTCATCCATGTCCCACATGGCTCTACTTACAATCACGTTCAAATGTCCAAAAAGTACTTAGGGTCATTTCCTTGAAATTAAAAAAAAAAATTAATGCATATCCCAGGGAAAATTAAAGATTTTATATATATAAATCTTGTATATATCTTATAAATAAATGTATATATATAAACATATATTTTATATATATAAATCTTGTATATATCTTATAAATAAACATATATATATATAATCTTGTATATATATATCTATCTTTGTGTATACACATATTATATGATGTAGATCATATGACATGCATATATATATGACTGAGACAGGACATGTAGTGTGGCATATGCTGCTAGTAAGATGAACAGTATATGATGAACAATATATACGGATTCGACTCAGTGCTCATCTGTTAGCTCTATCAATTTTGGATGCAAAAATGAATCACTTAGCGTTGAACCAAATGGTGGTAATGACTCCGTAAAGAGAGTTCCATTCCAAGTTTTATAAATAATGCTACTCATGAACAAAGCATGCACACAAATCAGTTTGAATTCCAATATGCATCTGCAGTGGGTAGAGTGTTATTTATCTAGCTCTGCTTCACAAGAAGCTGCTTATAAACATTTCCTTTGGGACCATTCTGTGGTATTTTCAGAAAATCAGAAAACACACAAAGAAAAAAAAAGAATGAATGGAGTGTTATCACATTTTTTGCCGTGAAGAAAGAGGCTCTTTTTCTGACAGGAAGCGGCAGCCAGGTGGACAGGTAGGGGCGTCCGTTAGCCTGGGGGTTCTCAAAGTATACTTCAGAAGTGGCTGCATCAACGAATACAAAACCTTCTCAGTTGTTAGAAGTAGAAACGTCTGGGCCCAACCCCGGATTTACAGAAGAGAATCCTGGGGTGTGGCCCAGTACTCTGTTTTTGCAAGCCCTCCAGGTAATTCTGACACATGGCACAGTATGAAGACCACTGTGGTCGGTTATCAATGATGAGAAGCAGCCAATGACATTCAAAGTTCACAGATGAGACTTCCTGTACGTTGTTTGTTGGGAGTGAAAGCTACCTACAATTATGACCAACGTTACATAATTTCCAACTACTATGAAGTGTGGGTGGGTGTGATTTCATAATCACCATATCATAACTGCAAGAAGAGAAATTATAGTAGAGTCAGCCCAGAGGGGGAGCTGTTCTATTTATCAGCTCCCTGCTGGCTAGAATGTGTTTCTCTCAGACGGATCTAGATGTTCTAAGTCACCACACCTGGTTCTCACAAACCGTCAAAGGAAGCAACCCAAGTCTTCCTACACAATGCTGCTGTCTAGCTCAGAGCCAGCCTTCCTGTGCACTGATTGGGACACATGTATTGGAGCCAGTTTACTCAGGGGAAGAGTTTCCTTTCATGACCACAGTGCTTAAGAATGACAGATCTAAGGCAAGAGAATCATCAGGGAGGACAGGCAGCCTCAGAAAAGTCAGTAGAGAGGTGCCTGGGTGGCTCAGTCAGTTAAGCAGACTTCGGCTCAGGTCATGATCTCGTAGTTTGTGGGTTTGAGCCCCGCATCAAGCTCTGTGCTGACTGCCAGCTTAGAACCTGGAGCCTGTTTCAGATTCTGTATCTCCCTCTCTCTCTGACCCTCCCCTGCTTACACTCTCTCTCTCTCAGAAATAAATAAAACATTAAAAAAAAAAGTCAGTAGCTGGGCAAAGCTCAGCTCAGCCTTCCCATTTTCATGAAGTTGCCGCGGTGGTGATGATGCACGAGAAGGCTGGGGCACTCGCTATCTGGGACCCCAGGGCCCTCTGTGGAACCCGCATTCTCCAGTGCGTTCCAGTTCTCAATTTCAGTCTGTTGCCTTTCTTTCATGTCTGCCAATTTCCAAGTTTGGATGCTACTGCAGAATAACGATGATCACAACTTCGTTTTCCATAAATCCATGGTGGAGGACTTCTATTTACTCAGAGTCTGGAGAGAAAAGGCTTTTAAAAATCCAGGCATAATTACCATTCCTGTGCATATAATATGAAATACTAATTTATACATATTGACTTTTCCTCTTTATATAACTAATTATCAGGCTCTCAAAAATCAAGAGATTTTTGCTTAGCCAACTGTGTATCCACAGTACCTAGAGAAGTGAGTGACACAGGCAGACACGGAAAGAGCTGTTGAATGAATGAATACATGAATGTTCTAGGAGATAATATCTTCTAGATCCAAAATGTTGACTCATCAAAGCTGGAATGTAAAGCATCAAACCCAACAATGATACAGGATGTGGAGGAGAATTTTTCTCACACACCCTCAAATCTCACTACCTCAATTTGTAAACTCTAAATAGAATGAGAAGGAGCCTCCAGAAGGTTCTGGGAAGAGCTATCACTAATGTAGTCTTACACCACATTAATAAACTTTCTCACTGAGTTGAACTGAAAGGCAGAGACAAATCACAATGTGACTGAAATCATACCGATTTCTAACCAGACATATATACAAAAATATTTCTAATATGGCGTTCTTCCAGATATTGTTGAAATGCTGACACATACAAACATAGTACAAAGCCATGTATCATCACAAAACAAATGCAAAATGCTGAACCTGTCTTCCAGGGACACTAATACTTAAAGAGATTAGCTTCCCAGCTCTGTGAATACATGGATAATTATAGCATCATGTTTATTATGCTGTTGCCAGCAATGCACACATTCATTATAATGCAGTTTCCTTTCCCCGTTGGGGCTGTAGTACAAATATAAACGTTATATTTTGCACTGGATCACGAAGGCACGAAGCCTCAGCACAGGGGACTGAGCAGCCTATACTTGGTGCAGACCACAGTCATGGCGTGGGTAAGTCTTTGTCTCTCTGCCAGACCCTGATGGCGTCTCCTGGCACCATGAGGCTGCCTTAACCTTCAGTTAACAGCCACGATCGATGTGATGACATGGCACGTGTTAGATGATCATTTCATTTCTCACGGATGTCACTGAAAAACAGTAGTTAATAGAACCCCTGGCCAAACTGAGCTGTGTTCAAGGAAGAAAGCATCAGACTGGGAGCTTTAACCCAAGAACAGATGCCAAAGTTAGTCACAAGAACGAATCCACTGGGGCTCACAAGGAGATTCTAAACACCAATGTGTTTTCCCTGACACACTGAGGTGTATTGAGTCCCTACTTCATTACTGTCACCAGAAGGACCTGGGCAGCCATAACGCTTGGCAAGCTGTTGCACACACGCGGGGCCCCAGACTTCCTCCTCCCCAGGAGGCAGCATGCTTCGTACAGCTGAGAGCCACACTCACACCAGGAAGGCAGGCAGTAGTGCTGCTGCTCTGTGGGGCAGAGTCTGGTTATTTCCCTTCAGTCTGTCTGCTCATCTCCAATCAAACCAGACACCATCTAAACAAGGGCTTACACTTGTGATCTTACAGAACTGTATATACTTGTATACATTTAAAAGCCGCTGCCTAAGAGTCTGGCTTCTAAACAACCTGAATCCAGGTGCTGACTAAGATCCTTCCTTTAGGGACTTTGCCAGGTCTTGGCACACTCTTGACTACTGGGAGCTATTAAAATACAATAGACTGCGTGGGTAAGCATTAAAGTTTGAGAGACGACAGAATGCTGGGGCAGGCTTGAGTGACAAGGTTCATCTCCCACACAAGATCGCGCCTACAAAACCGGGAGAGATGGCTGACCCATCTATTGCACAGAACCAGCACAGAGGAAACGGAGTATGAGCACAATGAGGAAACAGAGGAGTACGTTCAAATGAAAGAACAAGATAAAACCTCAGAAAAAACCTTTTTGAAAAACTCCCTTTCTTTTATTTTTTTAAATGTTTTATTTATTTCTGAGAGAGAGAGAGAGAGAGAGAGAGAGAGAGAGAGAGAGACAGAGCGTGAGCAGGGGAGGGTCAGAGAGAGAGGGAGACACAGAATGTGAAGCAGCTCCAGGCTCTGAGCTGTCAGCACAGAGCCCGACGCGGGGCTCGAACCCACGAACCGTGAGATCATGACCTGAGCCAAAGTCGGACGCTTAACCGACTGAGCCACCCACGTGCCCCAGAAAAAACCTTAATGTAATGGGGATACGTATTTTACCTGATAAAGAGTTCAAATAAATGGTTATAAGGATGCTTATCGAGCTGGAGAAAAGAATGGATGAACACAGTGAGAGCTTCAATAAAGTGATGGAAAACCCTCGACAAAGTGGGGCAAGAAAGAATGCACCTCAACATATAAAAAGCCACAAAGACAAGCCCAGAGCTAATATCATATCCAATGGTGGAAAGCTGAAAGGCTTTCCCCTCAGATCAGGAACAAGGCAAGGATGATACTCTTTCCACTTCTGTTCAACACAGTCTTGGAAGTCTTGGGCAGAGTAATTAGGCAAGAGAAATAAATAAAAAGCATCTAAATTGGAAAAGAAAAATAAAACCATCACTATCAATATTTGCAGATGACATAACATTATAAACAGAAAACTCTAAAGACCATCAAAAAACTGTTAGAACTAATAAACAAATTCAATATAGTTGCAAGCTACATATCAATACACAAAAACCTGCTGGATTTCTATACACAAATAACAAACTATCAGAAAAAGAAGAAACAATCACATTTATAATTATATAAAAAATAAAATACCAAGGGGCCCCTGGGTGACTCAGTTAGTTAAGCATCTGACTTTGGCTCAGGTCATGATCTCACAGTTTGTGAGTTCAAGCCCCACATCAGGCTCTGTGCTGACAGCTCAGAGCCTGGAGCCTGCTTCAGATTCCGTGTCTCCTTCTCTCTCTAACCCTCCCCCAGGGACACTCTGTCTCTCTCTCTCAAAAATAAATAAACATTAAAAAATAAATTTAAAAAATACCTCTAAATAAATTTAATCAAGGAGATAAAAGACCTCTATATTGAAAACTACAATTAATAGAAAGAAATTGGAAGAAGGCACAAATAAATGGAAAGACATTCCATGTTCATGGATTGGAAGAATCAATATTGTTAAAATGTCCATACTCCCAAAGCAACCTACAGATTCAAGCAATTCCTATCAAAATTCCAATGGCATTTTTTCAAAGAAATAGAACAAATAACTCTAAAATTTGTATGGAATGACAAGAAAACAAAACAAAACAACCCTGAATAGCCAAAGCAACCTTGAGAAAAAAAGGGCAAATCACTCTCTCTGATTTCAAACTATATTACAAAGCTACAGTAATCAAAACAGTATGGTAGTGGCATCAAAACAGAAACATGGATTAGTAGGATGGAATAGAGAGCATAAAAATAAATCCACATGCATTTGATCAATTAATTACAACACAGGAGACAAGAATATACACTGGGGAAAGGACAATCTCTTCCATAAATGGTGTCAGGAAAACGGGACAGGTACACAAAAAAGGATGAAACTTGACCACTATCTTACATCATACACAAAAATAAACTCAAAATGGATTAAAGGCTTGAAGTGGCACCTGAAACCCTAAAACTCCTAGAAGAAAATCATGAGCAGTAGCTCCTTGAAGTAGGTATTGATGATAAATTTTTAAAAATCTGACACCTAAAGCAAAAGCAATAAAAGGCAAATAAATAAATGGAACTATATCATACTAAAAAGCTCTACACAGTGAAGAAAATCACCCACAAAATGAAAAAGCAACCTAATAAATAGGACAAAATATTTACAAATCATATATCTGATAAAGGCTAATATCCAAGATATGTAAAGAACTCAAACAACTCAACAGCAAAACAAAAACAAACACAAACAAACAAAAAAAAAACCCAAACAATATAATTAAGAAATGGGCAGCATCTCTGAACAGACATTTTTCCAGAGAAAGCATACACATGGCAAACAAGTTCATAGAAAGATGCTCAACATCATTAATCATCAGAGAAATGCAAATCAAAATCACAATCAGATACCATCTCACACTTGTTAGAGTTAACTATTATCAAAAAGTTTAGAAATAACAAATGCTGGCAAGGATGTTGAGAAAAGAGGGCCCTTATGCACTGTTGGCAAGAATGAGTATTGGTGCAGCCACTATGGAAAACAGTATGGAGGTTTCTCAAAAAATTACAAATAGAACTACCATCTGATCCAATAATCTCACTTTTGGGTATTTATCCGAAGGAAACAAAATCACCATCCCACAGAGACAACTGTACTTCATGTTCATTGTGACACTATTTGCAATAGCCAAGATATTGGAAACAACCTAAGTATCTATCAATGCGTGAATGGGTAAATACATCATGTATATGATGGAATAATATTCAGCCATAGAAAAATAATGAAATTTTGCTACTTGTGATAACATGGATAGATCTCAAGGGCATTTTGCTAAATGAAATAAGTCAGATAGAGAAAGACAAATGCCGTAACATATCTCTTATTATATGGAATCCACCCCTAAAATCTCACAAGAACAGACAGGTGGTTACCAAAAGGGGGGCTGGGGAGAATGGGAGAAATGGGTGAGAAGAGTAAAAAATTTCTTTAAAAATTAAAAAAGAATCAAACACAGGCTGTTTCAACTCTGTTGAGAATTCAAAAAGCATTCTAAATATACTATTTAGAGTTATCGAGTACATTTTTATTTTTATTTTATTTTTATTTATTTTAAATTTTTTGTTTTATTTATTTTTGAGATAGAGAGCATGAGTGGGGGAGGGGAAGAGAGAGAGGGAGACACAGAATCTGAAATAAGCTCCAGGCTCTGAGCTGTCAGCACAGAACCCGACGTGGGGCTCAAACCCACAAACTAACCGTGTGATCATGACCTGAGCCAAAATCGAACGCTTAACCGACTATGCTACCCAGACACCCCACCGCTTTAAATTTTTTTTCTTGTTTTACCTAGTATATTTTTAAAAATTAGTTAAAAGAGTTGGAAGTGGTTGCCTTTGTGGAGCAGAGAGGGGTTATGTTATTTAGTAATGATTTAGGTTGTGTCTTTTTTATATCTCAGGCCTTGTGGAAGATATTACAGAGCCAGTTCCTATTTTCATGGCTACTAGATTGTATAAGTGCTTCACTGTGATAGAAAAATAAAAATTCAAATGCTTTAAGAATTAAATAGAGTGGACAGTTTCCTAACCAATAAAAAAAATTAAAAAGAAAACCTAATATATGTAACAATTACAAAGCTGTCTACACACTTCTTTCTTTCTTTCTTTCTTTCTTTCTTTCTTTCTTTCTATTTATTTCTAGGAGAGAGAGAGAGAGACAGCGTGAGCAGGGGAAGGTCAGAGAGAGAGGGAGTCACAGACTGAAACAGGCTCCAGGCTCTGAGCTGGCAGCACAGAGCCCGACACGGGGCTCGAACCCATGAACCGCGAGATCATGACCTAAGCGCAAGTCAGACGCTTGACCGACTAAGCCACCCAGGCGCCCCATACGTTTCTTCTTAAATAGTTTATTGTCAAGTTGGTTTACATATAACACTCAGTGCTCATCCTAACAAGTGCCCTCCTCCGTGCCCATCACCCCCCTCCCCCACCAATAGCCCTCAGTTTGTTCTCAGCATTCAAGAGTCTCTCATGGTTTGCCTCCCTCCCTCTCCCCAACTATTTTTCCCCTTCTTCTCCCACATCATCCTCCATTAACTTCCTCCTCATCCACCTATATGTGCAAACATATGGTAGTCAAAGCTGTCTACATACTATTTATAGGTAGTGTTTTAAAACTAAGTTTATCTAGGTGTGTCTGGGTGGCTCAGTTGGTTTAGTGTCCAACTTCAGCTCAGGCTATGATCTCCTGGTTGGTGGGTTTGAGCCCATAGTTGTGCTTTGTGCTGACAGCTCAGACCTGGAGCCTGCTCCTTGGATTTTGTGCCTCTCTCTATCTCTGCCCTACGCCTGCTCGTGCTCTTTCAAAAATAAATAAACATAAATAAATAAACATTAACAACAACAACAACAAAATAAAACTAGGTTCATCTAGAAAGGTTCACTGGGGTAGAGATACACCAAACAAAATATGATAACTTTCCTTTACCCTTTGTTTTCTTTTCTTTTCTTTTTTTTTTTTAAATGTTTTATTTATTTCTAGGAGAGAGAGAGAGAGACAGCGTGAGCAGGGGAGGGTCAGAGAGAGAGGGAGACACAGACTGAAACAGGCTCCAGGCTCTGAGCTGGCAGTCAGCACAGAGCCCGACGCGGGGCTCGAACCCACGAACCGCGAGATCATGACCTAAGCGAAAGTCGGACGCTCAACCGACTAAGCCACCCAGGCGCCCCCTTTACCCTTTGTTTTCATTCTTCTGTGTACTATCTTGTACCTGATTTTATAAGGCATTTGGAATTCTGACAATACTCACACAAAAGCAGTAGCATCTCTGGGGTCTTCTGAGGAACATGCTCTTCAGGATGTGACAGATATATTTCCCAAATTAAGAAAAAAAGATTATCTAATTACATATTTTAAAAAATTATTAAATATTTTAAAATATTTATTTATTTTTGAGAGAAAGACAGAGGGACAGAGAGTGAGGGGGTAAGGGGCAGAGAGAGAAGGAGACACAGAATCTGAAGGAGGGTCCAGGCCCTGAGCTGTCAGCACAGAGCCTGAAGTGGGGCTCGACCTCATGGACCATGAGATCATGACCTGAGCTGAAGTTGGGCACTCAACCAACTGAGCCACTCAGGTGCCCCAAAAGAAAGGTTATCAAATTGTAAAATGACTTAAATTCAATAGAAAATCCTCAATATTTAAGGGATGTGAACATAAGGGTCTAATTTCTCAATACATATTTTTCTGTTTATAGGACATAAGATTCATTAAAACATTTTTTAAAATGTTTACTTATTTTTGAGAGAGGGAGGGAGACAGAGAGAGAGAGAGAGAGAGCGAGCAGGGGAGGAGCAGAGAGAGATAGAGGGAAACACAGAATCTGAAGCAGGCTCCAGGCTCTGAGCTATCAGCGCATGTAAAATAACTTAAATTCAATAGAATATCCTCAATATTTAAGGGATGTGAACATAAGGGTCTAATTTCTCAATACATATTTTTCTGTTTATAGGACATAAGATTCATTAAAACATTTTTTAAAATGTTTACTTATTTTTGAGAGAGGGAGGGAGACAGAGAGAGACAGAGAGAGAGAGAGCAGGGGAGGAGCAGAGAGAGATAGAGGGAGACACAGAAACTGAAGCAGGCTCCAGGCTCTGAGCTATCAGCGCAGAGCCTGACATGGGGCTCAAACCCATGAACTGTGAGATCATGACCTGAGCCGAAGTCACACGCTTAACTGACTGAGCTACCCAGGTTGCTCCAAGACTCATTCATTTTTATTTCTGTGCATCTTGACTTTTTTCAATTTTAGTTTTAAAGATTTTAAGTTCCAATCTTTAGGGATGGAAGATAGACTTGAGACATGAGGTATAACCTATCGGTAGAAACAGGATGTGTGACGTGGAGATTTACTCTTTTTATATCACTCTCAATAGCAGTTATCACCCTAACAAAATGTGCTAACTAAAGTTGTAAAAGTTACTTTTTAAAATCTCCAGTTGCTATGTAAATATGTTCAAGTTTTATGTTAATCAAGAGTGTCTTGTTTCTTACTTTTAAAAATATTAAAAGCCGCTGTGCGTAGATTTCAACTCCAACATCTTAAAGAAAAGCTCAAGGATCTGAATGCAAGAGCAGAAATATCAACATTAGAACATCAAGATTACTTGTTATATTTCATAAACTTTCGAAATACATCCTACTCTATTCCTACTGTGTAGATTTTCCATTTGACAAAGTGCAAGATTCAAAGTGGAGCACTTTAAATACTTGATGCTTTTTCTATTTGATATATGAAGCTTTTTCCTGCCCTTAGTTTCCTTGGTATTGGGGAGTGGCAAAGGAGTTGAAAAGATGAATCATCATCTTCTGATGATTCAGCACATGCAGCCTTGCAGACCAACATGACATTTTACATGAAACTTCGGGTTTGCCCTCGCAATAACTGAAATGAAAGTGCTATGGATTTATGCAACTAGACAAACTTAGTATGTTGAAGAGATCATAGGAGAGAGGGATAAAGACACAGTCATATATAGTACCATGCTGTGTTGTGTTGTGTTTTTTAAAGTAAGATAAGGCAAAAATGCAAAAACAAAACAAAACCCACAAACAAACCAAAACTCAAAAACAAAAAAACAACAAGGAAGGAACAGTGAACCTCATGGTGACGCTCAGCAGAGTGGATCTGACTGCTGCATTCGTTTTGCTTTAACCAGAGGGCCAGTTCTTTGACTGCTGAGTCACTTGGCTGATGCTGAGATGGAAGATTCTTGTGTTCCCCCCAGCACAGCGGGTAAGGCTGGTTGGATAGGATTGTTATGTATCCAGTCGTGGACTCTGCTATCTCCGATTTGGGGACTCCATAAAGGGATTCCAGTCTGGGGACCAGAAAGACTGAAGTCTACCTCTTAGAGACACTGGTGTGAGCATACAGGAAAATGCCAGAAGCGGCAGCGTGGGTGGAGGAATAAGGTTAATGCTTGATGGAGAGGCGAGGTCCCCGACATTGGTTCATCTGGGGGAGTACATGTCAAGGAGCCGGTGGCCGAAGGATGCAGGAGGGTGGCTTCAGGGACTTGAATTACTGCTGTTGAACTACAGATTACAATGGGCCAAACATTGACCAAGTGGGTAGAAAGAACTGAGGAGCTGTTACCAAGGGACAGTGCTCTGCCCACTACTAATAAACCTTGGAAAGGGCCGAAGACTCTGGGCTTTCACTTCTCACTTCTAACATGAAGTTCAATTTTGATCTATTGTTCTGTGGTTTTGTACTTACGCAAGATCATGGTTTTTTGTTTTCCTCATCAAGTAAAGTTTGGAGATCACAATGCTAAATAACACTAAACAATCCTTTGTGAATATCTTTAGAAACTGATTTGGTTTCTAGGAAACTTAGGTCAAGTATAACAAAGAAATCAAAACAATTCTTTACTTATATTGTTGCCCTGTATGTAGATAAATACATAATAATCAAATAATCTATGCTAAGACAGAATTTAACTCTAAAATGCCCTTGATTAAGGAATAGCCAGCTTTCTGCTAAAATGGAAAATTTGGGGTAGGGGACCATTTCTCTTCTGGAGCGCTCTAAGTTAGAAGGTACCTATGTTCCCAAACCCTGGTTCTCTGTAGATTTTTTCCCCCTCATTCTGTCTGTAGTAATCCTTATTATATTTGTATTTGTATTCCATGTTGGATTGTGTTACTATTGTTATTTATGCCCCTCCTCACCCTTCCTGTGCTCATTCACTCAAATTCTCATTCTTTCAGCCCCTCTCTCATTCCACAGGGTCCCAGGGCTTTTTGCCTACAGATTGCTCCCTCGGATTCACTCTGAAGGATCAATGCCTCTCATAAATTGTACCAGACACAAACTTCAGATAGAGTACAGCCCCATAAACCTGGGGATGACCTACAAAGTAAGCGAACGTGGGGTATGTTTTAAAAGCCACACTGGGGCACCTGGGTGGCTTAGTCGGTTGAGAGTCCGACTTTCGCTTCGGTCATGATCTCGCGGTTCGTGGGTTCGAGCCCCGCGTCGGGCTCTGTGCTGACTGCCAGCTCAGAGCCTGGAGCCTGTTTCTGAGTCTGTGTCTCCCTCTCTCTCTGACCCTCCCCTGCTCACGCTGTCTCTCTCTCTCTCCTAGAAATAAATAAAAATATTAAAAAAAAAAAAAGCCACACTATAACTTGTGCGTGTTAAAATCGTCGGTTATTTGATGTGAATCGCTGTTTGCTTCCCAATCAGAAGTTTAATAGGAGACACATACATATCACTAATCACATATGACTGTCATGCTTTCTGCTTGTCTCAGAGCAGTCACGTTCCCTGTATATCTCTGAATTCATAGATAAGAAAACATAATTATGGTTCTATCAATAATTAACTCAGATTTTTGAAATTTAGATAAGATGACCAATAGCAACAATCTTATAAACATCTAAAAAAGCTTTAACATAGAATTTAATTGCTTTAGAAGCTGTGTATAGTTGATTTGACCTTCATGAGAGCATCTGATAAAATCGAAATATGAATATTTGGAGAAAGTTACTAATAACTCAATGAGCTCATCTCATTTCCTCTACTTTTATTTTAACTATGAATTATTTCAATTATATATAATGTACTCTTCATTATATTTGTGCCAGAATTCCCTTTTTTTGAACATATATCTTTGCCCCAATGTCCCATTCACAACCCCTTTCTTGTTTGTCTTTTCTAGAAGTAAACCCACATGAAGTTGGTGTCCATCATTCCTATGTATATTTTTACTATATATTCAAGTACTTATGTAAACCATATATAATGCGTTTTGTTTTAAACACTTACATAAGTGGTATCATGCTGTATGCACCTTTTTGCAATTTTCCTTTTTTCACTATTGTCTTTCCAGTTTTATTCATGTTGATATATGTATAACTAGCTCATTCATTTTGACATGTCTATAGTAAACCTCTAAATAATTAGCCAGTTTAATTAGCAAAGTTCTTACGGAAAGGTCAGTTGATTGCATACAATTTCTCTCCATTACAGCCAATCTACTCATTGGTATATGTTTGAGAATTTTCATAGGGTCTGTTCTTCTAAGTGGAATTGTGAAGTCCGACCATATTTAACTCTCTAAGTATGTCCAAATCACTCTCCAAATGGTTACATTCATGTTCAAAAAGAAAATATATTATTCTATATGGATATAAGACAAAAATTTCCTTTTGTTGGACAAAAAGTAAAATGTCTGTGAAGGGGTTCAGGTCAAGTCTCCTGGAAGTATGCCACTTTGGTATAAGGTGTATTCTCAGTTAAAAGCCATCAAAACCCAGCAGAATCAGGACAAGTTCTATACCTCTTCCCTCAATTGCCTACATTTACATTGGAAAGGGGGTCTTTTACCTGGAAGGGAGCTATTAACAAAGATTCCTTTTTATCTAAGAAATTTACATACATAGTACATAATAGTGCAGCCTTTGTCTTCCAAGCAATTCCGCTCACCTTCCAGCTGAAGGCCTTCCTCCCATTTGTATCCTTAGACTCTTAACTCTCCCCTTAGCTCAGGATATCCCTAAGCCTCATTGGGCCTGACTGTATTTGGAATCTCTAATAATGTTTATGTGGATTCCCCTATTGGAAGTAATTAACCTTTGACTTTCTTCTGTTAATTTGTCTCATGTCAAATTAATTCTTAAACAGCCAGAAGAATCTTGAAGAGTAATATGAAATTTTTTTCCTCCTCAACTCCTAGAATGTCCAAGAAAGAAACTACGGGCTAGTTTAAAGAGACAACCATGAAAAAATAATTTTAAAAGTTAGGTTCAAACTTTATGGCACTCTTCGGTAGAACGTATGCACTGAGGAACATTATAAGAAAACGTTTTATGAAATTCTCCACTATAGTTGTATAGGTGGAAATGCTCTTCTAACTATTGTGCATTGTATAATATTATGTATAATACAATGGCTCCTTTGTAGATGAAATCGGAAAGATGCCTCTGTGGGAACTATAGGAAAGCTGTACTTCTTGACATCTGGTTTTATTTTATCCTCCATACCCTATACATTTTATAAGTGTTGATATGATATTTTCCTCTTTGCTTTGATGACTGGAAGCTTTGACTGCACAACCAAGCGTGTGACTGCCATCAGCAACGGTGCAAAACAGAGCAACAATAAACTTGTGCTTGGCACAGTTTTCTTTTTCTACTTATACCCACTCACCCACCATATTTTCCAATGAATTTATTCCATGTGGTGATAATATTTGTGGTTTTATAAGCTGCCTTAAATCCCTTTTGAAATGATGTGAAGTATATAAGAATAAATGAGTAAATAAAACAAAGAAAGAGTGAGTGAGAAAAATAAATCTCTATCCTCAGGTTTGACTACAATTGCAATCTGAAGCTCTGGTCTTGGTTTTTAAACTACCTTCTGGACATTTTCAGTTAAATGACCTACCACTAACTTGAATTCTATAATAAAACCCATCAACTTCCTCACAAATAGGAAGTTCCTTTTTGATACCCCATCAAAAATGTTTTATTGATATTTTTTCCTGGTAAAAGTAATTATGCATATTATTATTCATGGTAGAATAGTGGAAAAGGGGGATTCCCCCTCCATAATCTCACCTATAAAATATTACTACTTAATATAGAAGTTTGGAGTTTTCTTGGTCTCATTTCAAACTTGAAGAACAGATTGTTTATCATGCATTCTAAGTGTTCGGTGTGATGTGTACCTTATGCTCAATGCCAGGGATACACGGTGAGGTGGACACTGTCCCTGCCCCCTCAGAAGGCAATCCAAGCATCATTTCTGGCTCTTCTGCCTCTTCACCTGACATATTTGGTCACCAAATGAGACTGATTCTTTTTTTGTATTATTTTGCGGGGCCCCTTGTCTGTTCCTGTACAACCCCTATTGCTTATAGTTCTTACGTCTCATTCTTAGACCAATGTGTCCTCTTCTTCATTAATTCCTCCAATCCTAAGCTGACACTCCTGCCATCTTTCTCTTTCGCTGCTGTCAGATTAATATTTTCCAATAATCTTTCCTGCTCCAGATAGCTCTGTTTCCCCATCTTATCCTTAGCACTGTCTGGGAACCTTCCACAAGCACCAGTTCAACTTCCACCTCTCCGACCCCAGCACTAGCTCTCCTGTGCCCCATTGCTCTCATTCCAAGGCAGGACCGCCTCTCCCGCTTCAGCGAGAAGGGAGAAGTCTCAGGTTCCTCTTACCCATCCACACACTCCACCATATGCAACGGGTCCACTTCTTCACTCACCTACCCTTCATTCATTCCTCTCAACTCATTTTGTGAATCGTGTTCATTCGTTCTTGTTGATTCCCAAGTCAGTATAGATAATATGTGTTTTGGCACATACATCTTATATTTGCAGTCCTGATAAGTAGAAGAAATAATAGTGCTAGATTTCTATTTGAGACAGAAATAGAGAGGATTGGTAATTATGGTGTGGTTACATGTGGAGCATGTTTGCTATTGAAAACCATCTTCTATGCGTAATTTATGGAGAAAACATTAAAAACTAACCTAACTTAAATAGAGGGATTTGCTTAATGAGTCTTGAAACCACTCATTTGGGTCAAGTTTAATGGTAAAATAATGTAATTAAAATTTTAATGGAGAAAATATGGGCGGAAAAAATGAGTCAAATTAAATAGAATGTTCAATTATTTATATGGTGAAAGACAGGAGGAACTCTTCCAGTGAAAGTTTTGATAGAAACCTCTCTAGTCAGCATCTAATCCTATTCCATTCCAAAGAAGAACAAGAAGCTGGCACAGAAAAAAGAAGACAAAAGGTGATTAGTCACCCCATGGAATGCTCTGGCAAGTTTACCAGGAGCAAGGGGTCCTTCTGCTGTGATCCTTTCCTCTACTTAGCAGTTGCTTCCTCCTCCTCCCACTACTCAGTATTTGTTTTTTCTTTTGAAATGTCAATTTTGTAAAGGTTACAATTCACTCTTAAGTATGCATCTCTCAGTAAGCAATTGAATAAAATGTAATCAGCTCTCCTTAGGGTGGTCTGTGGTAGAATTCTTGGTACACAGCTCCCCATTAACGCTAATCTGAGTGTAGCTGATGACTCACAGCAGGACTTATAAAGCTGTTGGTAAATGAAGAAATTCATATGGCATCATTTACCCTTGGAGGGCCTCTCCACTCCACTCCCCACCTGTAAAGGATGAGGTGACAAAGCAATAGATAGTTCTATGTAGGCTTCTATGGACTCTTCAGGAAAATCAATCCTTAAGTGCAATTAATACATCTTTAATATAGCCATTTACATCACCCAACTAATGCAGCTATTAAACCAGAGTATCTCAAGAATTCTTTGAAGGTCTGCATTCATTTTAAATTTTTTTTAATTTTTTAATTTTTTTAATGTTTTATTTCTTTCTGAGAGAGAGACAGCGTGAGCAGGGGAGGGGCAGAGAGAGAGGGAGACACAGAATCTGAAGCAGGCTCCAGGCTCTGAGCTAGCTGTCAGCACAGAGCCCGGTGTGGGGCTCGAACCCACGAACCATGAGATCATAACTTGAGCGGAAGTCAGATGGTTAACCGACTGAGCCACCCAGGTGCCCCTGCATTCATTTTTATAAAACCTCAAGATATACTCAGTAGTGACAGCAAACAATTCACCAGCATGGGATGGACAGAATGCTCATAAGAATAAAGGGTGAAAATAGTACAACCGGTCAGTTTAAAACCTTCAAAAAGAAAGCACAACAAATTGGAAAATTCTGGATAGCTACCTTACAAGGATGGGAAGTGCCTGGAGATTACAAATAATTGAAGAATGCCATGAGGGTTAATTGATGTCAGTAGTGCAAGGCTGAAGAAACCACTCACTGTGGATTGAAGGTGAATAATTTGTTCCATCCAGGGCTATTTTCTGAATGACCTATGCTGATTCCCATCAGCAGACAGAATTAGTTATCACTGCCAATGTGTCCCTTCAGGGCCTGCTCATTTTTCAATTCGCTGCCATTTGGTTGAGTTATTCCCTAAATGAATCAATCACTAATTCATAATTAGATCTAATGACAGCATAAATCTCTGTAGTGGAAAATTTTGGAGATGACAATGTGAATCTTTAGACAAATCCGAGACACAGCATGTTTGTTATTCTTAAAGCCAATTAAGTCTTGACCTAAAATCTTGGTCAAGAGATATGGGCTAAATTTTTGTTGTTGTTGGGTGTAGTGTGGTGNCCTCAGCTCAATGTTAAAGGGAACATTATATAAAAGCAACTATTGTTCCTTTAAGGCCAGATCATCATCCCTGAGGACCAAAAAGCCCCACAGGAGAAGCCCCTTGTGGCCATGCTAAACCTAGATAAAACAATGGATGAGCCAGCTGGATTTCTAATTCATCCTTCTCTCTGTGAGGGTTGGGGAAGTTCTCATTCCAGCTGGTACAGCTGTTGGTATCACAACCAGAACTCATCTTTTTTTCATATCCTTGCTCTGGTGCATGCTCCTGAGTACAGCTGAACATACTTGCTCTTGATGTATTACCTCCTTACCCTATTGCAATATTCAGAGCCCTGGTACGCTTGTGGTCATGATAAAACCCAGAGATCTCCTACTGTGATATCTCATGGGAATGCTGTGCATGCCTACAGTAAGCACCGTTCCCTTTTCCTTTCCCTACACCAGGGAAATATTGCCCAGTCCTAAACATTCTCATTTCTGGTATGCAGCAGTGAATACCAGTGGGCAATTTAATTACTCCCTCTCACAAGTTTGCTTAGCTGTTCTCTTCTCACTAAACTGCCTTAATATTTTATATCTGTTAGGTAAGTCAAATATTAGGAAAGTGATCAATACTGGGAAACTTGGTCACTGTGTTGTGGTCTGAGGACCAGCATTCCCCAGCCCTCTCTCACCAAACAGAGTATTTAAATGAATATATGTTCCATGTATGAATATGAAGAGCTCTAACCCCATAGCAAATCCTAGACTGCTGTCTTTTTTAGTCTTTGCTCTTTACTCTTTTTACTCTCACCTCCCGGAGAGAACTAGAGTTGCCATGCAACTTGAATGCCATTGCCACCACTGCTTCCCAATAACTATCTCACCCAGAGAACCCATGTTTAATCTCAGCCAAAACATTGAGAATTTTCAGATTCATATTCCAATGTTACAATGATAACATTTAGGAATTCAGACGTCCCTGGACCAATAAGTAAAACAACTTAGGGAAACCCTTAGCTAAATTTTATCTTGGAATAAGGGTTCTGACGCCATCAGCCAGAGAGGTTTTCTAGTTTCTAGAATCATTCTTTTTTGAACTGTCAAGCTCTAAGTACTCTGGATTAATGAATATTCTGAGATAAACTAGAATTTATGTTGTGGAGAATTGGATTCCTCAATGTAGATTCAGGTCCAAGATGTTCCTTTTGTCCACGATTCAGCTACACTGCCAACAATTAAAGCAACGCACGAACATTTCCAAGCGGGGTCAATGGGCTGCCTCTGCCTTTAATTCAACATGGATGTGTCCTCGGCCTCAGCAATCTTCTGCAGATCATTTAAATGGGATGTGTGTGTGTGCCCCTCAGAGACACACATAGGATTTACTGTCATTTGACCATGACCATAATTTTTTGCCATGGAAAGGACTCCTCCACCGCTCCAGAACTTTCCTGCTTTCATAACTAAGCGCTTGCTCAATTATTAACACATTCTCAAGCAAGGAAAAAAAGTTAGAAAACTCTATAGAGCCAGTCACATAATCGTACAGATTAATTGTTCTTCCAATAGCAACATTTAAAAACAGCTGGCATGTGGCCTCTCTATCCACGGGTTATCCCAGAATCAGAGAATCAGAGCAGGAAGAGACCTTGAGAGAACACTGATGCAATCCCTTGGTCCTTCTGGAAGCCTGCAACTAAATCATCCCAGACAGAGGTACATTTGCCCGAATTTTAATGAGCTCTGGGACAGCGCTCTCATGACTTCCTGTTCAGAGTAGAAAAAATCTTTTCTCACAGCTAAACAATCTCTCCCTTTAGAGCTAAAGTCTATTCATTATGTCTGGCTATTGTCTGAGATGGAGAGGGCCTCTTTAGCAATTCCTGTATCACACACTCTCTACAGGAAAGGATGCTGGTTCCCACTTTGTGGAACATATTCTTACAAAACTTTTAAAATATTAATATTTTGTGACAGTCACTTGTTTCTCGAAGTTATTTCCATTTCTCCTTAGCTTTTAACTCTAGACTTAAATATTATTTTTCAGTAAAGTCTAATTAATGATCAATAATCTGAGTAAAATAAAACGTCTCTATGCTGTCCCCTATGGTATCCACCAGTCATTATACATGTATTATGTGAAATTATGAGAAACGGAATTAAATTTTTTTAATGTTTATTTATTTACGAGAGAGAGAGAGAGACAGAACGTGAGCAGAAGAGGAGCAGAGAGACAGGGAGACACAGAATCCCAAATAGGCTCCAGGCTCTGAGCTGTCAGCACAGACTCCGACACAGGTTTGAACTCACCCACTATGAGATCATGACCTGAGCCGAAGTCAGACACTTAACCGGCTGAGCCACCCAGGTGCCCCTAAATTTTGTTTAGTTGTACTAAATTTAGTTTAGATCTAAAGACTGGTATTTGCTATAGTGTTTAGGAAATTTTAAGTATGTTTGGAACATCTTGGGTTTGTGCATCTACTTTTTCAAATGTAAATTTCAAATGTAAACATAAATAATGTTCAAATATTGCTGATGAAAGTTTTTGTGAGGCTCTTTAGTGTATAATACACAGAAGGTTTTGAAGACTTGATAGAAAAAGAAAAAATTAAGTATCTCATTAATATTTTCATATTGATTACATGTTGAAACTTAATATTTTGGATATACTGGATGCTATAGACTGAATGTTTCTGTCCCTTTCCCAGAAAAATTCATATGTTGAAACCGTAATGTGGTGGTATTGGGAGGTAGGGCCTTTAAGAGGTAATTTAGGTCATGAGGCTGGAATCCTCACCAGGACCCAACCATGCTGGTGCCCTGACCTCAGACTTCTCAGTCTCCAGAAATGTGAGAAATAAATGTCCATTGTTTAAGCCACCCAGTCTATGGTATTTTGTTATGGTAGCCAGAGCTGAGGCACTGGGTTAGATAAAATTATCAAAATTAATTTTACCTTTTTAAAATAAATCACAGTCTTGAAAAGAATCACTTAATGGGAGCTCTATCCCTTATTATATCACTTCTCGTAAGCATCATAAATCTGACACAGGGCTAAAAGAGGAGAGGAAAGGAAGGAAGAGAGAGGAAAGGAAGGAAGTTGGAACAGCAGGACTCTAAATGTTGTGCCACAAGGTCATGATTAGAAGCAGCCCAGGGAAAAGGCCGTCTTCTACATGGTCTTAGCACTCCAACTAAATGGCTAATGGATACAAGCATGCCAACTTTAAGGGTTTTTTTGTTTTGTTTTGATTTTCGTTTGCTTATATTTTTGTATTTTTGTTTCAGACCTTGCGAATGATTATGCGACAGATGTGAAATGGGAGTCTGGTAAAAAGGAGGAAAATGCCGCAGAAGGAATTTTACACATTCTCAGTACATCTGGCTGGTCTGGGAAGGCCTCAGGTCCGTGTGCACGGGGTTATGCTGGGCTGCATATGCTGTGATGTGTGTGTACAAGTTTGTGGCTTGAGACTTGTATTCCAAGACCAAATTCAAAGAGATAAGAGATCTTGGCAATTTGAAAATTTAGCAAGATGTTTTGAATGCAACTCGGTATGGAAATATTAGCAATTATAACTTGGAAATGATTTTTTAAAATGCTACCTCATAGATTAGAGCTGAGAAAGGGCTCATTGCCAGACCCAACTCAGTCCAGGAGAAGAGGTGATCATGCAGAGATGCCCACAGAAACTTGATTTTGGGGGGTTGGTGTTCACTTCTATTACCTTAAGTTAAAAGCTGGTTTGTATTTCCCCTGGAACTCCCTTCAGGTGTCTTTTAATCATACTAAAAGAACACTCAATAGGTGTGTACCCCCTGTGATTATAAGCATTAATATTTTATACATTCTCATGGAATCTGATCTTCTAAGAAAGTAACATGTAATGAATGACCAGCAGCTTTTCTTTGATGTAAGTTATATTCATGACAGCACCATTTTAAGGGTTAAGAAAGTGAATCTGGTCTGTTTTGACAGAGGAACACCCAGGAGGATGAACACAGAAGACATGAGATGCCTACTTCCAGATCTTTTAATGAACCACCATGAGAATTTTAGCAAGTTAACTTTCCCCTCCAACTTTTCCTTGACAGCTTGTTTAAAAAATTTTTTTTATGTCTTTATTTTATTTTGAGAGACAGAAACAGAGAGTGAGCAGGGGAGGAGTAGAGAGAGATGGAGACATAGAATCTGAAGCAGGTTCCAGGCTCTGAGCTGTCAGCACAGAGCCTGACGCAGGGCTCAAACCCAGACTGTGAGATCATGACCTGAGCCGAAGTCAGACACTTAACCGACTGAGCTACCCAGGCGCCCCTCCTCAACAGTTTGAAACTAACTTCTTGTTATTTCATTGCTCTCTCTCTCTCTCTCTCTATCTATAGATAGATAGATAGATAGATAGATTGATAGATATCTCTATCTATAGATAGATAGATAGATAGATATCTCTATCTATAGATAGATAGATAGATAGATAGCTCTATCTATAGATAGATAGATAGCTCTATCTATAGATAGAGAGAGAGAGAGAGAGAGGGAGGGAGAGAGAGAGAATATATATATTCTCTTATTCTCTCTCTATATATATATTTCTGTAGATTCCAGTCGCAGCACAGAGCCCAACATGGGGCTTAAACTCACAATCCTGAGATCAAGACCTGAGCTGAGCTGAGATGGAGTCGGACACTTCACTGAGCCACTCATGTATCCCTTTCATTTCTTTTGATATGCAAACACTGACAGGCATGTAACCACACTGCATGTAACCACACATGCACTCAGAAGCTCCCTGAGTGCATGAACCATGTCTCCAACTTCTTTTGGACCTCCTAAGTCCTGCTGTGTATATGGCCTGGTGGAAAGGTCTACATGAAATATTGCAGAATGTTTCTTTAACCCTTTTGAAAAGTATGCCCAACTCGCATGCTGTTAAAGCTATTAAATATTAGAATTTGAATACTAAAATGACTCTCAGAGATTGCCTAGTAAATCCCTTCATGGTAGAACTCACAAAGCTGGGACCCAGGCATTAATGTCACTTCTAAATCCTGTGGCTAGTTAGCAGAAAACTGCAGCTAGAATCCAGGTCATGGAAAGATTTGCTTCTTTATGCTGTTTTAGCAATAGCTGAGATTATTTAGGCGGACATTTATGAACAACTCAAATTCACAGACAAAATATCTCAGAGTTTACTTTTTGGTCTCTCCTTTTAACTTTAAAGAGTCATGGTATAAAAAAAGTAAGTTTTACTGTGTTTTAAGAAAAACAATTTTTAATCTTTTGATGCCTAATGTTCTTGATGCCAAAAATTAAAACCAAATGCTTATAACATGATGAAATCATATATCCTTAATACCTAGCATCACTTAGAGAGCATCTACTTTGTGCCAGGAACTGTCATACTCCTCACATGCATTATCTCATTTAATCTTCCAACATCCCAAGAAGGTAGGCACTAGTACTATTAATAATTTCCAATGGCAGAACTGATACAAAGAGTCGTTACCTAACAGCAAATTCAAACATTAATCTATTTCAGTGATGGAATGAATTGGGCATCTTTAGGTGCTGATTTACACTTGACCTTTCAATATCTGCTCTCACAATTAATTCACTTGGCTGAAAAGGACCCCAGTCAGGTGAGCTCATTCTATGATTCCCATGCCATGTGAAGTGGGAGACAGAGACATAGATAGATATGAATACGCAGATATAGATGATACAGATATAGATATACAGACATAGATGGATATATATTCTCTTGGATAGTGTTCTTTCCTAATGAAATTCTAGAAAGCAAACATTAAAAATAGAGCCATTATTTTAATGTATCATTGGATTTGGTTTTCTAATATTTCATTAAGGTTTTTGCATCTATATTTGTCAGAGATATTAGTCTGTAGTTCTCTTTTTTATAGTGTCTTTGTTGAGTTTTGTTTTTTAGGGTAATTCTGTCTTTGTAGAAGGAACTTGGGAGCTTTCTTTCATCTTCATTCACCATGATCAAGTACGATTTATTCCAGCGATGCAAGAGGGTTCAATATTCACAAATCAACAACATGATACATCACATTAACAGGAGAAGGGATAAAAATCATGTGATCATCTCAATAGATGCAGCGAAAGCATTTGACAAAGTACAACACCAGTTCATTATAAAACCCTCAATAAAGTAGGTTTGAAGGGGACATACTGCAGCATAATAGGAACCATATATGGAAAACTCACAGCCAACATCATATTTAAGGTGAAAAACTGAGAGCTATTCCTCAAAGATCAGGAACAAGACAAAGATGTCCACTCTGACCAATTTTATTCAATATAGTACTGGAAGTCCTAGCCATAGCAGACAAGAAAAAAAATAAAAGACACCCAAATTGGTAAGGAAGAAGTAAAACTTTTACTATTTGCAGATGCCATGATAACATACATAGAAAACCCTAAAGACTCCACCAAAAAAACTACTGGAAATTTAGTAAAATCACAGGATGCAAAATTAATATATAGAAATCATTCTGTACAAATAATGAAGTAGCATAAAGAGAAATTAAGAAAACAATCCCACTTCCAATTGCATCAAAAAGAATAAAATACTGAGGAAAAAACTTAAACGAAAAGGTGAAAGACCTGTACTCCAAAAAGTATAAAACACTGACGAAAGAAATTGAAGACAACACAAACAAATGGAATAATGCTTATTGACTGGAAGAACCAATGTTGTTAAAAGGTTCCTACTACCCAAAGTAATCTACAGATTTAATGCAATCCTTACCAAAATACCAATAGCATTTTTTTTTACAGAACTAAAACAAATAACCCTAAAACTTGTAAAAGTTTCCAACTAGCCAAAGCAATGTTGAGAAAAGAGAACAAAGCTGGAGGTATCACAATTCCAGATTTTAAGAGATACTACAAAGCTATAGTTATCAAAACAGTATAATACTGGCACAAATATAGACATATAGATCAATGGAACAGAATAGAGAGCCCATAAATAAGCCCACATCTGTCTGACCAACTAATCTAGGACAAAGGAGGCAAGACTATACAGTGGAGAAAAGATAGTCCCTTCAACAAATGGTGCTGGGAAAACTGGATAGCTACATGAATGATAGCTTCATTCATGCAAAAGAATGAAACTGCACTGCTTTCTTATACCATACACAAAGAGAAACTCAGAGTGGATTAAAAACTTAAATTTGAGACTGGAAACCATAAAACTCCTAGAAGAAAACATAGGCAGCAATTTCTTTGACATTACCTGTAGAAACATTTTTCTAGATATGTCTCCTCAGACAAGGAAAACAAAACCAAAATTAAATTATTGGGACTATCCCTAAATAAAAAGCCTTTGTACAGCAAAGGAAACCATCAACAAAATGACATGTCAAACTACTAATGAGAGAAGATATTTGCCAGTGATTTATCTGAGAGTGATTAATATCCAAAATATATAAAGAACTTATACAGCTCAATACCAAACAACAACAAAAACAACCACAATAACAACCACAACAACAAATAATCTGATCAATAATGGGCAGGGAACCTGAGTAGATGTTTTTCTAAAGAAGACATACAAATGGCCAAAGCATTTGGCCATACCAAAAAAAAAAAAAAAAGATTTCTCAGTACCACTCGTCATCTGGGAAATGCTGCAAATTGAAGCAACAATGAGATATCTCTTTACAGGTATCAGATAGCTAGGAAAAAAAAGAAAGAAAGAAATAACAAGTGTAAGGATGTTGAGAAAAAGGAACCCTCATGGACTGTTGGTGGGAATGCAAACTGGTGCTGCCACTGTGGGAAACAGTATGGAGGTGCCTCAAAAAATTAAAAATGGAATTCCCATATGATTCAGCATTTTTACTGCTGGGTATCTATCCAAAGAAAACGGAAACACCAATTTGAAAAGATATACACACCCCTAGGTTTATTGCAGTACAATGGCCAAGATGTGGAAGCAACCAAAGTGTCCACCCATAGATGAATGGATAAAGAAGACGTCATATGGATATACAACGGAATATTACTCAATCATAAAAAAGAAGAATGAAAGCTTGCCATTTGCAATAACATGAGTAGATCTAGAGAGTATAATGCTAAGAGAAATGAGACAGAGAAAGATAAATACCATATGATTTTACTCATATGTAGAAGTTAAGAAGCAAAACAAATAAAGAAAAAAGAGACGAACAGAAAAATAAATTCTTAAATACAAAGAACAAGCTGGTGGTTCCCAGAGGAGAAGTAGTTGAGGGCATGGGTGAAACAGATAAAGGGATTAAGATCACTTAATTGTGATGAGCACTGAGAAATGTGTAGAATTGTTGAATCATTACATTGTATACCTGAAAATAATATAGCACTGTACAGTAATCATACTTCAAAAAACAACAGGCCCATTGTAAACAAACTATTGACCACAGTATCTCAGAAGAACTTAAAATCCATGGTCCCAAGATAACAAAGTGTATGCACCACAAGATGCAAGTGCTGGAAGGAAGCATGAAGCACATCTGGTTATGTATGAAATGCTGTGATTTCAAGATTATATGGCTACAGGATGGTAAAGACCCCATTTGCCTGTATAACGATAAAACTGCATGGAGGGCAAGTCTCTTGCCTACACTTGTAGCAGACTTCACTTAATAAGTCTTCAGAATTTAGTGATATTTATTACAAATTTATTACAAGTTATAAAATACCAATTTATTATAAATGACAAATTTAGACTGTTTTTAATCAATGTCCACTGCAGTTTTGAGAGTAAGCTTAGTAAGAGAAAAACACTGTCCTTGTGACAAAGCATTGCTTTATTTTATGCTTAAGCAAGAAAAATATTACTACCACAATTTAAAGGTCATAACCAACCTGGGCAATCAGAGGAAAGAAATGACTACAACAAATCACTCATCTATTCAATCAATATTTATGTACCAATTTTATTTTTAAAAAAACCACTAATACCAGTAATTTTGGCAATCAAATAGAACTTAATGACGGATTAACTGGGATGGTAAAAAAGGGACAGAGTGGATTGAAAATCAGTAAAAGATTTATGGCTAGATGTCTGGAAGGAGCTGAAAGTGGTAACGACTACTAAAAGGCAGAAGACTGAAGTGGGAGGCATTTTGAGTGTGAGGTGAAGATCAAATTCTCAACTGGGTATACAAGAAATTTAAAAAGAAATTCCCAAAATGGAAGTGTCGAAGTGGCAGCTGGGTACATATACAGTGTTGATTCTCGAAAGAAAGACTTGCACTACTGATTCAGGTTTATAATAAGAATAAAATTAGTAAGCATCTAGGAATGAACTGAACCAAGAACCCATAAGATTTGTATGGAGTATATTTTTAAAACTCTGTTTGAGAATGTCAACCATATGTAAATAAAAGGAGAAACAGACTTTGTTGATGGATGGATGGTTTCACACTTTAAAGATCTTTATTTTTCTCAAGTTTATCTGTAAATTTGAGCATTGCCAAATTAAATTTGCAGGAAAAGCTTTTTGAAGTTATTGGAAAATTAGTTTCAAAGTAATGTGTTATTTTGCCAAAGAAGAGCCAAAACTAGGATCTTCCTTTATCATATATGAAGACACATTTCGAAGTCCTAGTAATAAACAGAAGTGTGGTGCTGGTGCAAGACAACTATATCTGCATATATGCAAAAATATTGCATAACTGTGTTAACTTGATCTACGGTCATGCTGCCACCATTAATCAATGAGGAAATGGTAGACTGTTTAGTGGAAGGTATTGGGAGAAAATTTGCTTACCAATTAAGGAAAAAACCCTCTGAACCCTAACTTTATACCACATAGGGGTGGGAGACAGGTCAAGATGGATAAGAAAGTTAATGATTAGCAATGGATTGTGAGGGGCAGGACTATAAGTTTGATACGAGAATAAATAAAACATTATGAGACTCCCAAATATACAAACTATATATCCAAAAAAATTTGAAGGACCTGAGTCCATCTAAATTTTGACTTTTTGTTCAGCAGAAGGTCCCTTAGGCAAAGTTGACAGATTATAGACTGAGGAAAAATTACAATGTCTAAAATAAACAAGGGGTGATATTTTCAAAATATAAGAAAACTCTTACAAATCAAAAAGATAGGAAGGCCAGCAGAAAAGCAAGCAAAGAATACAAATGGGCATTTCGTAGTGAAATCCAAATAGCTAACACATGTATCAACAACTGTTCAGGGGCCCCGGGTGGCTTAGTTGGTTAAGCCTCCAGCTCTTGACTTCAGCTCAGGTCATGATCTTGTGGTTCATGAGCTCAAGCCCTGCCTAGGGCTCTGTACTCACGGTGAGGAGCCGCCTGGAATTTTCAATCTCTCTCTCTCTCTCTCTCTCTCTCACACACACACACACACACACACACACACACACACACTAAACAAATAAACTTTAAATGTTTAAAATAAGAAAAAATCTGTTCAGCCTCACTAGCAATTTAATAAATACAAATATTAAGTTCAAAAATAAAAGGTAAAGATATGCCTTTACTGACATCAAACTGACAAAAATTAGAAAACTCAAGTAATATCAGTGTTGGTGAAGATGTGTGGAAACAAAAACCCATGAAGAGTTACAATGATAATATAAATGATTTAAAACCTCTCTGGAAAACAATCTGGCAGGGACTTGGTAAAATTGATTTTTGTGTAACTTATAACAGAACCACCCCCGATGGATATGAACACACACACACACACACACACACACACACACACACTTCCCTCATGACAAAAGAGAAAATGCATAAAAATACTAAAGTGTTGTTTATGACATGGAAGGCTGTTTAAGAGAGGGGAAGTAAAATGTGGAAGGTTCATGCTATGGAACTTAGAAATATATTAGAGGTACATGTAACAACATAAATAAAGTTTAAAAATAGTAATGGATAGGGGCACCTGGGTGGTTCAGTTGATTAGGTGTCCGACTTTGGCTTGGGTCATGATCTCACAGTCTGTGGGTTCGAGCCCAGCGTCAGGCTCTGTGCTGACAGCTCAGAGCCTGGAGCCCGCTTCGGATTCTGTGTCTCCCTCTCTCTGTCCCTCCCCAGCTTGCTCTCTGTCTCTGTCTCTCAAAATAAAATAAAGACATTAAAAAATTAACAAAAATAGTAATGGATATAAAACGTTAAAAATCAGAATGACCCTTTGGCGCGGTTCTGTTTTCTTCAAATTTAGAATAGTTTTGTTTTCTTGAAAGTATGCACAGCAAAAACAATACTGCAATGATATAAGCCCATTGGAGGATATAACTCAAGGATACAATATATAAAGCTTGGTTTAGAAAAGGAATACTTGAAAGTTTAGAACACAGAAACATGAATAGATATGTATTGGTCCATTTTGGCCAGGGTTATTCTCATGCCTTAGCTCTAGAAAATCTGAGTAAAGAGTCTGTTAAGTTGAAGTGACAGAATCTGAGTAGAGTCTGTTGCTGAGTTGAAGTGACAGAGGCAGCTTTGCAGGTGTGTTGCCTGAATCCTGTGCTATAGGATTTTACTGCAGTAATGGCCTTAGTATATTTTTTCCTAGCAAGGTATGAGACATCTATTTATTATAATGCATTACTACTATTTATATACATGAGGCTAAACAGGACTTCTGTCTTCTAGGAATGCAAATGCTTTGACAAGAGATTTATTTTTCCCAATAATTGTGTTACAAAGGAAATGTACATGATGCTAACTAAGCTGCCCAATTCAGTTTCTTTTGACTGTATATATATATTTTTTCCAGAAATGGATCTTTTTTTTAAAATGTTTTATTTATTTCTAGGAGAGAGAGAGAGAGAGCGTGAGCAGGGGAGGGTCAGAGAGAGAGGGAGTCACAGACTCTGAAACAGGCTCCAGGCTCTGAGCTGGCAGTCGGCACAGAGCCCGACGCGGGTTCGTTGAACCCACGAACCGCAAGATCATGACCTAAGTGAAAGTTGGACGCTCAACCAACTAAGCCACCCAGGCGCCCCTCCAGAAATGGATCTTATGATGCCAGTAGGAAAGCAAACAGTGTGATAAATTAATTTATTTACTGAGTTTCCCATACACTCTGCTGCCATATTTTTTTGTGGTTACTTTTATTTGTTTCTAAAGACTTCTTAGGAAGATAGTCAATTGTCACTTGCTGGTAATGCACTATTTGTTCAGGGGAAAAGAAAACATGATAAACAAAAGTTTTCCTGATCACAAAGGAAAGCAAAGATGAGGCTGAAACTTGAGGGTGTACCCAAGCTTCCACATGTGTGTGGTTACATGCACAGACTCTCCATATGAGAGGTATGGTTTTATTTGTAGCAGCATCTCATACACAAATAATCCAACATGTGGTTTGTTCATTACAAATGAAGATTTCCTAGTATCAGTAACTGTGGTGCGGACACCACTCTTTAGGATTTGGGTTTGTGGGAGTCCTGTGAAGTGCCTATTCCCTCAGTGTAGCTTCTAGATGAAAGGGTGAGCAAGTATAAAAGTGGAATTTGAGATCAAGGGAGGTGGTTCAGAGGACTAAAAACTAAAATAAGCATCAACCTCAAATAGTACTGACTATGAACTTGAATAAGAAGTCAGAGGGATCTAAAACACAAATTCCTTAAAACCAGGGAAATCGTGGTCACATACTGAAGGAGACCTATTTCTTTGGCCTCATCACAGGAGGCAGGAATGAGAATATGTTTCCAGGCCTTCATTAATTATTGAAAAGAGAAGATTGGGGTAAAGGAAATGGGTTGGGAAGATGAAAGAAGTACTAGTTGAGAGTATCAGGGATTAGCCGTCCAGGGCAACAAACTCCTTACAAACCCACAATCTCCCATTGATAGCCATAAATTCATTAGTTTGGTGTTCATAATGTTCATTTATTAAATCAATCATGCATTGATAATTTTTGTAACTTTCATGGAGAAGAACTCTCCATGGTCCTGGGAATGTCATGTTAAATAAGGGTTATCTCAGTTCTCTAGAATTTCATGGTATAAATTAGAAAGTCAATTCACTCCTTCCTTTTTCTAAGTAAAACTATAGTTATTGAGGATCTACCACACGTCAGGTACCATGCAAGACGCTGAGACTATAAACATGAGTAAAAGAGACCCAAGTGATACTTTCACAGAGATTACTATTTAGAGGGGGAAAGAGATATTATTTAAATAATCATAAAACAATTCCATGGTCATGAAGATAAACACAGTGAATGAGTGAGACATGGCTCCCTGAAGACGTGGACCAGGATGCTAAGAAAGGCTTCCAGAGGGAGGTAGCTCTTGAGCTGCAATCAGATGGAGGAGTAAGAGTTAGTTTGGTGAAGGTGGAGGAGGTGACATTCCAAGCTAAGGGAAGAAAATTTGTAAAGATTCTTGAAGGAAGGAGATGACGTGGCATTTTTGAGTAAATGACAGAAGGCCAGATCTTGGTAGAGAGCGTGAGACGAAGACAAATGCACTTTAAAGTGGAAGAGGGAGAACCCTTGTAAGGCTTTGTATGAAATGTAAGGATTTTTGTCTCCTGAAAATAACAAGAAACTTTTGAAAGATTTTAAGCAGAGAACAGTCATCATGCTATTTTTGTTTGGAAAAGATCTTTCGCTGCGGCCTAAAGCACACTTTGGAGAACAGCCAGAAGGACGCAAAGAGATGAATACGATTTCTCCAGTGATGGGGATGGGAGTTGATAGTGGCTTGGAGTGGGCAGGTCACAATGGCCTTGAAGAGACTCAGAGAGTCATTGGCCACTGAATCAATGACTCCATACAGTGAGACAAACACCTCAAAAAGTGGGTTGAAGGAATAGGGGCCCTGAAGGGAATCACAGAAATCAAACTGCAGAAAACCATTTGCAAATAAGTGCCTCTTAATTGAAGTCTTGAATAAAGAATTATTAGTTGAATGAAACCAAGGAGAGGGTGTGGTATTCTACCAGCTGTGGAAAGCTTGGGGGAAGACACAGAGCCAGACCAAGACAGAAAGCGCAGTCAGGAGTTTGTGCTGGAGGCTTGCAAGTTTAAGTATAGACCTGGTGAGTGGGTGTGGGTTCTTTTAGAAGGGGTGAGACAAGGATTGAAACTGGCCAGAAACCTTGGGGGCACTGCCATTTTTGTGGGAAACAGGAAAATGCACTGAGAAGGAGCAGCCAGTGTTGTAGGAGGAAGACACGAAAGAAGGGAGATGCATCAAGAGTCAGACGCCAAGAAGCCAAGCAAGAAGACAAAGAAATGGATTTTTAGCAACATGGGATTTATCCATAATATGGTCCCCAAATACACCCACACCAATTACTATGCCAGGAAAGTTCAACTTTTAAGTCATTTTCTTCTTTCCTCCTCTTCCTCATTCATCTTTTACTTTTTCTTCTTATTCTCCTTCATGTCTTCCTCTCCCTTTCTTTATCTTCCTCCTCCTTCTTGCTAACAAACCTTGTTTTTAGTAAGGGACTCCAACACAATTGGTCTAAGACAATCATAGCAAATTCACTGCCTCCTCCTTGGTGAGCCTGGAGATGGACTTGAGACTCAGTTCTGACATGAGTTGCCAGGGACAACTGGCCAAGAGCCAACATGCTCAGGATGATGGAATGGGACAGGAGCAGGCCAGAGGGTCCCTGAAGGCACAGCAGGTCTCAGGACCGACTACCTGCAGGCTGCTTGTAGAATGAGCCCTGAATGTCCTTTCAGTTAAAGCTAGTTTAGCCCTTTTTGTTGTTGTTCCATCTGAAAACATTTCTAGCAGGTATCTTACCTAAATCTTCACTCTCCCTTATACAACCTCTCTTGTGTGTTCACCTTCCCCTTTATTTATTCGGATTCCTCTGCCAGGAGTATCTTTACCAAATCTTTGTACATCCCAAATCAACCCAATTTTCAGGTATCAATTTCATTATGTGCTTTTCTCTCTTCTTCCTAGTCCTAAAGAATTATTCCCACTTCTCACCCCTCAACCGTCTATTTCCCTTCCTCTAAATCTCATTGACTATTTAAAGTATAGGTATTTATGCACATATCCTATATTCCTTGCTGAATCTTAATTTGCTCAAGGACAAGTTTTGTGTCCAAATTATTTTAATTTCTCCATGCTTAATACAATGTTGTGTCCATAGCAGGCCCTTAATAAATTGAGCTACTTAATAAAATTTCCAAAACTGTTGATATACATGAAGCTGGTAATAGACATCTATGGAAACTGTGATATTTAGGAGAGTTATGATACGAAAAAAAGCTCCTAGTAGAATAATCAGAGTCAAAGGAAAGGGTTAATAGCAATTTCAGACACAGTTTCATGGCAAATGGCATATCACTGAAGTTGTGGACCTGTGTCTCAGGGCAATTTAGTGATCATAGTATATTTCTGGCACTTGGATGCTTATGGCGCTTAGAGATAAGAATGCAACTATGGCTGCATTTCATTAATAGCCCATAGATCAGGTATCCCAAACCCAAGCCTATTTTTGTTAAGCCAGGGCCATGCAACATTGGCAATAAAAGAAGGAAGCCTGGGAAGCACAGACATAAGTAAGAGTGACAGATAAAGGATGCGAAGAACAAGGGCCACAGATCTCACTGGGTGCAACCCTTCACCTGGACAGATGGCAGGGTGGGTGGTCAAGGTACACATGATGAAGTAAGGTGGGGGATACAAAGAAATGTGTCCATAAATGCTGCTCTCAGCCTTCGGCAAAGCTTTCCTTAACAAAAACCCACTGTACTCCCTTCTTCTGCTTCCTTTGATCAGTGTCTTAACATCACAGATACAGTTCATGACAATCTTTTTTTTTTTTTTTTTTTTTTTTTTNAGTTCATGACAATCTTGCACACCTTTCCTCTAAGTCCTTTAGTTGTCCTTCCCTTGTTCTAGGGGTTTTGCTCTCCTAACAAGGCTACAAGTTATACCCCCATGGAGAACGCCACCCCCTCACTGAAGATAGTACCCAACTGTGCATACAGGAGTGTGGAGAGAAAAGGTGAATGAATTCCAAAAAGCTCCTTCCTTAAAAGCCTACTGAATTGTGAAGGGGCAAGAGGCGGCACTGGGGTACTGATCATGGCAATCTTTTCTTTCTTTTTCTAGGTGTTGTTTATATCAGTGTGTTACTTTGTGGAAATTCTATTCAACACTTACAATTGGTGTATATCTCTGCTTGCATGTTATACTAAACAAAATTTCAACTTAAAAAAACACTTATTAGAAAAGCCATGCTGAGAAATCTCTATTCAGAAAGAAAACCCATATGAAAACCAACAGGATTACAAAGGTCTGGCTGAGAGGTGAGGACAGTGAGGGACTAAATCAAAATCATCATAGAATAATAACTGTCATCTTGGAGGAATGCTTTGGAGATGGCCAACCACCTAGGATCACATTATTTGTGTGTGTGGGGAGGGGGTCCTCCCAACAAACCCATGAAATAGGCACATCTAACTGGTCTCCACTACATGAGAGGCTTGGCATGGCTCCAACTGTGATTGGAGGAGTCATAGTCTAAAGTGACAGTGGACAGGACATTTGTGAAGTGCAGCAAAGGGAAACTGGTGGCTGTGACTTGCATTGAGTGAGCTAGAAAGTAAAAGAGGATCCAAAAAGTATTGTCTAAGGTGGAGGAAGGAGGGGCACAAAGGTCTCGAGCAAAGTGTTGGAAACAAGGAATGCCCTGTAACTACGCAGAGCCCTTCTTCAGTTGTGTAGGCTTGATCCAGAACAATTCAGGTTTATCAAGGACTGAGAGGACCGCCTTTCTCTTCCTCATGCTTCCTCCGCATTTGTGGAGAGAGCTCTCTGCCCTCTAACCAAAATTTCCAGGTTTTCACAGACGTGCTTCCTTCCCAGCCCAGCGCACAACTTTANGATATTTGTCCTTCTGCCAGCGCACAACTTTCAATGACTAGAGCAGGAGGCATAAAAGGAACTATTTCCCAGAAGTAATTATGTATCACCTTCCGTATGGAAGCCCAGTCACTAAGTTATGACACATGTCTGTGTTAGCTGAGCCTGAGAAACAGCACACCGAGATGTTGTCCATCACTTTTTATGCTGTAAACTACAACATAGCACCATCAGGCCCCAGCGCATGAGCTCACAGAATCTTTCCAAAGGTTCCCTGACGCCACTTCAGCCCCACACCTCTTTCTATGTCCTTTCTTCAAGACCTTATTCTATCCCTGGCCCTTGCCACGGGAAGCCTGGTATAGGCTTGGTAGAGCTTCCACAGATCTCACACGGAACAGTCTTTCATCTGCTGAATAATTTGGTCCAACTGTGGGATATGGGAGCAGGTTTACAACAGAAAGGAAGAGAGGGTCATATTGATGATGTCTCCTTCATCCATCCTGGGACACTACTTTAAAAAAAAAAAGAGAGAGACAGATGATAGGTTTGTGGCCTCAACTGGTGGTACATAATTTTTACATGTGGAGGAAGGTGACAGTCTTCAGTAGAAAGCTTTGTAAGGTACTGGAAGTGGGCATCAACCTGAGGTATGGCGTGGAAAACTGTAAATAGGAAACAAAGGCATGTCAATCATTTCTACCTATTTCATATTAGGCAGACTGGGAAGAATAACATCAAATCATTGTTGACTCAGGAGAAAACTGAAGCATTATTCTCTTATTCAGATAATAAGTATGTACTGAATCTTTACCGTGTGCAGAAAGAGATGGTTGCTGGGTACTGATTATACTGGTTTTAGATAAATTCCAGTGAGAAAGTCGTAATGCACAAGGAGCATTTTATGCTTTGTTCACATTCCAGACTCAAATCAGAAATCTTCATCCATCTGGTTGTATTACAATATCCAAGCTGGTTTCAATTTTGTAAAGTGAGACTGACAAACACATAATAGAAGTGTGGTTTTCTAACCACTCATACACTTTGGAAAACAATGGGAAATTAGTCACACAATGAAAAATTATCTTTATTCAGAAGATCATGTAAGCAGCATGTTCACAATCAAAAACATTCTACATTAGCAATAAACACCAGTCATTTATGCAAGAGCTTCCCAGCGTTGGTATTTGCTTCAGTTTCCTTCTATCAAAGAAATGGAGTATATGCTTTTAACCCATTATCCATTCTACATCAGGTGTAGGGTAGGGAAGTGCTGAGCTTTAGGAGGAGATGGGGGAGGAGGGGAGGGACCTCCAATCTTCCCCGTAAGGAAGCTGACTCAGACATGGTCACCCCAGACATCCTCTTCTGATTTCTAACCTTGCAAAGCAGAGGAAAATGTATATGACCTCATTACACACGCACACATATCACTTACATAACTAGCTTTGGATTCTAAGGAAATAGAACTTTCATTGTTGTTTTAGGGAAAGGACCCAGAAGTACAATATGCAGTTTGTTCGCTTGAACAAGTAGTTGGAAAGTCACAATCTCCACTGTAAATGAGAACATGCCAGCAAAGTGGTATGGCCCCATGAATAATGGTTCCCAGAATGTCCTCACACTAATCCTCAAATTATTGGGTATATTATCTTGCATGATAGAAGAGACTTTGCAGATGTGATTAAATTAATGGTGTTGAAATGAGAAGATTATCCTGGATTACCTTACGTGTGCCCAATCTAGTCACATGGGTCCTTAAAAGCAGAGGATCTTTTCTGGTCTAGTCACAGGGAGATGTGACTTTGCAGTAATGACCAGAGAGATGCAGTGTCACTGACTGGAAAGATGGGAAGCACAAGCCAAGGAATGTGGATGGCTTTTTGAGTTGGAAAGGGTAATGGAACAGATTCTGCTCAAGAGTTTCCATAAAGGAACCCAGTCTTGCCAGCAGCTTGATTGTTAGCCCAGTGAGAACTCTACGGGAGTCCTAACCAAAGAGCTATAGGAAAATCGGTATGATTGTTTTAAGCCGCTATTTGGTGGTAATTTGTTACAGTAGCAATAGGAAGCTAATACTATGGACTGGTAGATACAGGTTTCTTAGTGCCAATATCTCAAACAAATGCACAAAACCATTTTGTGCATCTCAAACAAATGCACAAAACCATGGGTCTGGCTATATTTGGTGAAAAGACAGACAAAATCAGACAACAGTGCTTGATTCCAACAACCATTTAACAGGTCCATATGATACAGTAGTGGCTATTAACTGCTTTTCAGTAGTTTGCCTTCATTAACAGTCACATAAAGCTATGCTCCTGTTTTTATGCTGAAAGCATTGCTGTGGTCTTTATTCTTTATCTCACCCAATATGCCCTACGTAATGTCCCAAATGGGAAGTGTCTCTCAAAGTTTAGAACCAGGAGAAATTTTGCTCTTCACGATGAACTTCTATTCCTCTAAGATGATGTCAAGTACATGACTTGCTCCTATACATTCTTTGTGAGTAGGCGCCAGATTTGCCTTGTTCTTTGTTGCCCTCCAATACCTACACACAAGTGATTTGTGCTGTGCAAAGTAATTCACCCAAAAGTATCTGTGAAGTGACTCTTGGCTGATGAGTGGATCAGAGACAGGATTTGTGCACTGTTGCAGTGATTGCCTTTTTTGCCGTACTGACTTTATTAGCGGCAGAATTGCTTTTCTTGGTTCCTCTTCTACCATTTTATTTCTTTTTTTTTTTTCTGGCCTTATTACATTTGTCTTGTTTGCTCTCAAAGGACTTAGCTTGTGGGGAAAAGAACACTTGCATACTAATTATAATAGAGTGAAAAAGCACTAAATAGATATTCAAGTATTAAAGGAACCAAGAGGAAGAAGTGATTAAAAGCAGCTGGTGTTTTGTTTGCGGAAGAAGGGCATTCCAAAGCGAAGGAATACTATTAGCCTAGATAATTATTTGGGGGATACTGAATAACCTACCATTACTAGAGCAGACACTAGTGGGAGAAGAATCTGGAAAGGACAGTAAGAATAACACTGTAAAGGACAATGGCGGCTAGGCTCAGGAATTACAGCATACATTACAGGCAACAGGAGCTACTGAAGAATTTTGAGAAGACTAACCTGTTTATTTCTGTGCCTCGTGGAAACAGAACAAAACAAAACCCTGATGGCAATACGATGGATAGTTTGGAGAAGTAAGGAAGTAAAAGCAGAGAAATCAACTTGAAAGTTATTGTGATAATCCAGGTAACAAATAATAAGGACCAAGACACAGGTTGCTGATGATGGATTCAAGGAAATCTAAACAAGTGGAAACAACATGGGATAACCCNCCAATTTCATAATCTGGATGTGTTGAATTTGGAAAGCCAGAACACCCCTACCCAGCAAGCTGATGCATATGTGTGTGCGGTGGTGAGGAGAATAATTGAGGCACACGGATTTCAAATCACCTGAGGGTAGATGATGGCTAGGAAATGTCTGAGGTAATTTGGGGAGGGTACAGAGGTACAAAGAAGAAGAATAATTTTACACTTAAAGGTAGGCGAGAAAGAGAAGTCAGAAGGAGAAACTGAGAAGTAGAATGAGAAGGGAGAAAGGAGAAAGAAGACTATAGTGTTATGTAACTTAAGAGGGGCCGTGCCAAGACGGAATGGGTGGTCCACTGGAATAAACCAGAAAAATTACAGGAGGGTGAGAAATGGGAAGGGACCACTGAATTTTGCAAAAGAAAATCCATTAGAGACTCTGAAATGGCAGCTTGATGTTAATCATCAGTTATTGATAGAGCTCAGAAGCAAGATCGTACGTAGGGCTGGGTGGAAAGGAGCAGTGAAGAAATGGAGGCTGTTCTAGATATGGGACAGATATGGGACAGATATGGGACAGATATGGGACAGAGAATGGAGGAACAAGGAGAAAAAAGGTAAGGCATTTTCTCTCTGTATATTTAAATGTCTATAGGAAGGCTTATCGGGTCGAACAATGAGTGGAAAGGGAAGGATATAAATATATGAGCAAGAGAGATTCTCCTCACTGTCTTGGTAGATCATCTGGAGGTGGAGCGAGCGGTGCATTAGTGCTGGGCCACAGCCCTTTGATGGCCATCTGCTGTGGTCACGTGGGCTCCTCCAGGGTGGACTCCGACAGAGCTCTGGCAGCCCTGGGGCACATCTAGAAAACTGGGACCCCTTTAAGCCCTCTTATCTTAATCATAATATCCAACTAGGTTATATTGGTATTTAAAATGCATCCACTGAGGAAAACTGCTGTATTCCAGACATGACTCATCACTTAGCATAGTTATATTGTTAGTAAATACCAAGGAGAGTCACTCAAGTCAACGATTTTTTTTTTTTGCATACATACAGTAGCAGCGATTTGAATACTTACATACAATAAATATAAGTCCAGTGTCTTATGTTTGCTACAGAAATCGAGTTCAGCTTTTGAGTGGGTGCCCACACAACAAGTATTCAGAACATCTGGGAAGGACGAGGCCCACGCCGTACAGAATACACAAGTGCAGTGATGCACATTTTGCCTAATGGCTAGACGTAACGCACAGACGTAACGCACGGGGAAAGGAGAACAGAGCCTGACTCCGACGGGGAGCCACAAACAAAAGCTTTAGAACCAACAACCAACATGAGAAATGAAGGGACCAGAAAGGACATGAGCAAACAGAAAGGTCTGTAACTCGGAGGGAATTGAAAGAGCAAACGAAAGATAGAGAGTCTGCCCTGAGGAGAAAGTCCAAAAGGAACAAAATCAATGTGGCGTCCTAGGTTACTCTGTCCCTAGAAGAGTGATTTTAAAAAGAGAAAGAGGAGGAAGATTTAGGGGGGTTTGGTAGGTCTATGGGGGCGGGACCCCCAAAGCCACTGAGGGCATCAAGGTATAATTTCCTCCTCCACACCCTCTGCTTTCATATATGCAGTATGTTTTCATACTGTATTCATAAAACTATACCAGGGGACTTAGAGACAGTGCAGTTGTTATAAATGATCTTTGCCTTCCTCAAATTCTCAGCTCAACCTCATTGGAAAAAGTAAAGAAATAACATAAACTGAATAACTGGAAAAAATGGAAGGTGTAAGAATACGTGCATGCGCCCAGATTAGCGTAACAAGAGAATAATCAATATATTCTCAATTTTCTGAAACACTGAAATGTTTTGCTTTTCGGTAGCAATCGTGTTTGGCATAGCAAATGCCAGTCCCTCCCTCACGGCAGCCTGCGAGCCATTCCTCAGTGCTCCCCGGGTGAACACTGATCTGACCACACTCCCTTCCTGCTGACTTCCGCTCTCCAGGTTCTCTCCGATGACCTCTGTCTCCTTCCCAGGATAATCCTACTCCCTCCCTGTCAAAAGCCATCTCTTTCTACATGGACATCAAATACAGCCTATTCTTCAGTGTCCAACTACCCTGTCATTTCCTTGATCAAATCCTCCTCAATTCTTGCTTCCCTCTGTTTAGTCCTTTCTACTGGTATGTGATGTCACAGAGGTAACATCCAACTGTCTTCTGATCATTTCTTATTTTTTAGAATAAAATCTGACATCTTCTCTCCTGGGATTTAAACCCTTGTAGCACCTGTCCCTGGTTAAGAAAGACATGATAAATGTCATTATCTACGGCTTTCAACTCCTGACATAAATCTCCAAGAGAGCTGACGAGATTCAAAGAGCAGAGGATCGGAGATAGAATTTTTGGGTTCAAATCCAGACTCTGACACCAACTCGCTGTATACTCTAAAACAGGACATTGACCTCACTGGGCCTCAGATCGCTCATATGCAAAATACCAGGGCTGAGGATTATAAAGTTCTCTGTCACTCTGCAATCCCAAGGCCCCGCTCACTGACCTTGCTGAGTGAGAGGCAGTCCATACACTCAGACCTATCCAAACACACGTCAAGGGTTCACGGAAGTTGGTGTCAACTTGGAAATGTTAGATCTGATCTCCCTCTTGAAATAAATCATCAATTCTCCCCTCCTGTTACCAGTTTTTAGAAGATGCTTCAACCATGACAAGACATAATAAAAGGGAAGATTAATTGCCGAACTGAAAAATCCTTGCAGTGACAAGGACACAAAAAGAAAAAAAGAGAGGAAAAGAAAACCCAGCTGCAGCATTTTTTTTTTTGCAATCCTTGTTTATTTTAGGTTTCAAGGTTTTATTCGTAGGATGACCAGCTTACATTCTAAAAGTATACTGCCTAAATTATTAATAAAGGGAAATAGTCCTAATCTTGTTATTAACTAACCTTGATTAAAGTACCTACATATACTTTAAACCCCTTGGGAAATAAAAGGCTGTATCCTTTGCTGCTTTATTTCCCCTCCACGGTGGCATATGAAACCCTTTTTTTTCTAAATTACCATAAATAAAATGTAATTTTTTTTCTGGAGACTTCAATTAAATGAAACAGCTCTTGAATAAATGGTATTGCAAGGTTGGATTTGGGAATCACTCACTGGCATTCTGTCTTAGACCGGCAGCAAAAAGATCAGAAAATAGTTTCTATCTTCAAAAGGGTGATAATTGATATCCTTGAGTGAGGTCTTGCCATGGGACAGAGAAGGTCTTTGATACTTAGAGTAGTCCTCTGTGCAGGTGATGCTGTTACCTGCCCCATAGGTAGGTTTAGGACAATCACATACACGATCTGACAACTACTACACAACTATGTATCAAAGAAAGAATCCCTTTGTGGCTCTGGAGAATCTGAGCTGATAAAAGTGAGAGACAGAGTAAGAAGGGTTTCTACAGTTGGACATCAACTTCCTCCAGAGGGTGACATTTGAGTCAGTCTTGAAACTGTTATTAGATATAAATAAATGGTAGTAAGGGGGAATAAAACTGCAGAAATAAATAGTGCATGGTAGTCTTATCATAATAATTACCACACTTGTCCTTTGTTCTGTGTCACTCATTGCCACTGCATTGTAAGATCCATCAGCCCTTAGACTGTCTTATTTACAGCAACAATCCCAAGTCCTAGCACACAGCAATAGAGTTGAATGAAGGAAAACACATGTAGCATTTAGTAGATTTAATTACTGGTCCAATTCTTTATTCATCATGTATCTAGGGGTATGTGTGTGCATGCATGCGTGTGTGTGTGTGTGTGTGTGTGTGTAATTGTACAGTTCCTCCCTATAAAGGTCAGTGAACTTCACCACTCTGTTATGGACTGAATGTTTGTGCCTTACCCCCAAACTCATATGTTAGCATCCTAACCCCCATGTGATGATATCTGAAGGTGGGGTAGTTGGGGTATAATTCAATTTAGATTAGGTAATGAGGGTGGGGACCTCATGAGTGATATTAGTGACCTTGTAAGAAGTGAGATCTTGCTCTCTCTCCAGGCACAGGCATGGAGGAAAGGCCATGTGAGCACACAATAAGAAGGTAGCTACCTAGAAGTCAGAAAGAGGGCTCCAACCAGTATCTGAATCTGCCTATGCCTTGATCTTACACTTCCAGCCTCCAGAACTAAGAAGTAAATGTCTACTGTTGTAGCCACCCAGTCTACGGAAATTTGTTGTGGCGCTTCGAGCTGACTAGGACATACCCATTGACTTTGGACTTCACCATGTGATTTGCTTTGGCCCACGAGATTCTCCGCTGTGACCCAAGCAGAGACTTGAAAAGCACTTGTCTGGTCCCTTGTGCTTCTGCCAACACCACAAGGAACATGTCACAGAGAGTATGAGCATGAAGGTAGAGCGTGAGAGCTGAGGACGCAGCTGGACGGACTAATATACCAAAGGTGCAGCAGTAGGACGTTCCACGCGTTAGGGAGTGGGGTTGTAGGTAGGAAGGGGGTGAGGGGAAAGCAGCTAAGGGATAACTTCCATAACAAAATTTAAAAATTTACATTTCAAGAGGGAATCTGAAGAGAAAAGCAATTCCATTAGAGAGTGTTTACAATGGAGTCGGGTAAGATAAAGCAGACACCAGAGGCTACAAAATAAAGCGTCCTTCAGAAGAATTCTGCCATGCTCAATGGCAAGGGCTGCAATCTCTTATCTTTATGTCACCTTTTTTGACAAAGCAAACATGGATCTTGCTTTACAATGTGTTATATAACAACCTTGGCTAAATATTATCCTAAATTCAACCCAAAGGCTCGATGATTACCAACAGTCCTTACTTGCGACTACACTCATAATCCCTGTACACCTGTTACACACACACACACACACACACACACACACACACACACAGGCAAAGTTCTAAAAGCCCAATTTAAAAAAAAAAACTAAGCAGTAAAAGAGGATTTGAATTCATGAATGCCAAGTCAAATAACTTAGTCACTTTCTCCTTAAGCACTCAGCCACTTCAATGGTAGGTACCAACAGGTTTACTGATGTTAATCCTAAGATTTTTGTATTTTGTAGCTAATAAGCCCAAGCTGACAATTCCAGAAACTCAGCCTGAAGAAATTAATAAAGTAAATTCCTTAAGGCTGGGAACCCACCGAGTCATCAATGTCCAAGGGCATCGGAATCACAGCCTGAACGGTAGTGACCAGGACTCCTGGATTTCAAGATCAAGTTCAAATTTGACTATCAGTGTATGTTATTAGGATGTTTAGGGCCTCTGCTAGATACTTTGAATTGGCCTCCTGATACTCCCAATTGGAATTGGCATTTTTAAAACAGAATGAAAGTCTTTGGTATGTCTCCAGGGAAAAATAAGTCTAGATCCAAGCAGAGACTTGTAGGAAATAAATTGTAGCATTAGTGGATAATTTTCTACTCTCCTAGCAAGAGTTTATCCTAAATTAAACTGCCTGCAAGGCAGTAGACACCTTTTACAACTGGAGCCAGGAGCTTGGTAAGAAAATTCAGAACATATCTACAAGTCACTGTCCACATAATCTTGCATTCCAGAGAAACTTGTGTCAATTATTGTCATTTGTTTTTATTGCTGAAGCAGGATATATATATCCTTTCTTCCAAATTAGCTAGTTTTTAAGTCAACAATGGAGACAGATATTCTGTTTGGGAGTTCATTTTTTTCTATAATTTGTCATTCTCTTTCCCTCACATTCTATATTTTTATAACTAAACACTACTGAATTATACATTTTGGTAGTTTTATTCTTTTTGAAATAGCAGCCAGAAAGCATCTCCAACACTTTGAATTTTGTCAAGGTAAGAAATGAAGAATTTATTTTTGTCTTAGAGAAGAAGAAACAACTTTTCCAGATTATCAACTCTTTAGTTGGCAGCTGTATCATTAGGGAAATGTCCTTTTTTTTTAAGACCTTGAACTCCAATGCCTTCTTAATTGTGAAACTCATTAAATGTTCAGAAATGGCATTATTCTCTGAAGCTCATACCCATTAAGCACAGCACACCCATTGTAGTTATTAAGATACCAGGGAATCACCACATCGATGAGGAGGCAGGAACGTAGGAGGCCGCAGACCATAATTAAAACATCCCCACTAAGAAAATAATTGCATAGGCAATACAGCGCAAATGAAACTTCCGATCCCAAAAAGAGGAGCTAAAGTCAGTCCAGTCTACTCTAATAACATTACACAATCCATTTTAGCTCTGCTTCCTTGAAAGAGGGTCTCTCATAGCATCTCTGAACTCTTCCCATAATCCCCAATACCACTGAAACTTCCCTTCATAGTATCTCTATTGGGAGGTCTGTTGAATAAATACAACTGTGAATAATGAATGAGTGGGTGAGTATAAACTTTTTTATGTTTACTTATTTTGGAGAGAGAAAGAGACAGAGTGTAAGCAGGGGAGGGGTGGAGAGAGGGAGACACAGAATCCGAAGCAGGCTCCAGGCTCTGAGCTGCCAGCACAGAGCCTGATGCGAGGCTCGAACTCACAAACTGTGAGATCATGACCTGAGTCCAAGTCAGACGCTTAACCGAATGAGGCACCCAGGCGCCCCATGTATAAACTTTGAATAAACAATACTAGTGTGACTTCCTACTGAACTCTTTTCAGCAGTTTTATGTGTCAAGCAGGCTCAATGGCGAGATGGTGGGATGTGGAATTCCTTTCTCTATAGTGTTGCTCCTTTTACAGCAGTTCTGTCCGTCCCTGATGGCCTAGCAAGAACACCCTGCACAAGCCTTGATACCCAGTGTTTCCAACATCATTCAGACAGGACAGAAGTAAAGACCAGAAATTCATTCAAGTTAGTGAAACATGTGACTTTCCCCCATAGTGTAAAGCTCTGGTGAGCATACTGGGTATATCAGCTGCTTATGCCTAGTGGAAGGCAATAGAAGAAGACATCATTAGTAGTCTAGTTTAAAATAGCTTATTTCTTCTTGTGAGTATTTATACTTTTTGCCTTCCTCTTAGTGTTCACACATTATAAGCAGTAAGCACATCATTAAAAGCTATTAAATTAATAAGGCATGATGGTTTTAATAAAAGCATCTAGCCACAGATAATACTTACACACAAACTCAGTGTCCACTTACTAGACCCAAAACTCCTTGCTTAGACCAATTTAACGGGACAGACTTTGACTTCATTGGGCTGTGGAGTGAACCCTGGGCTGGCGTCAGCAGAGCTGGGCTCCTTGCCAAAGAGCTTTCTAGTGGAAGCCACGGGCTTGGAAGTCAGCCCTTGGGTTAACTGATTAGCTGTGTGGCCTTGGGCAAGTTACCTAGCCTTTATGAATCTCAGTTCTCTTATCCATAATATACAATTCTTAGCTCATTGAACTATTGAGATATTAAATTAGGTAATGTGGATAAATGGCTTAGCACTGTTTTAGTCAATAAAGATATCTGTACCTTGAGTGCCTTCAGTTAACTCTCTGTGGTTCAGTTTTCTTTCTGTTGGTTTTTTTACTTACTAAAAAAAAACCTACGACCCTCCTTGTCCCATAAAATATATTTTAATCTATTTTTACATATTCTCTGTTTAATCATTCTCCAAGAGTAGTTCTTTTGTGTCTCCTTGCACCATTGATCAAATGAATTCATTGAAAAAAATTTAGCACTGAAAACATGAGCCTGGTAATTCTCAAACATCATGCTGACTTTAACATTTCATTATATTCTGCACACATTTTTTATTTAGAGTTCTCAGCTATATTTTATTTTCCTTTTGCTGGGATTATCAATTTTTTGACTATATATATAATCATGCTCTTATTCCATTCACTTCAATCTCTCATTTAAATCTAGTCTATTTTTTTGATTCAAAAATATGTAATAAGAATTTACATAACCTACATGTAACTGGGCATGAAACAGTTACAGCAAAACTGCAGTGCAGCAAGCCAACAGTTTTAACTACAGCTGCTATAGCAAAATATGATAATGGATAGTGAGAGATAAGAGGTAACCATAAAATAAAGTTTCTGATAATAGAGGGACAGATTTCCAAGGAGCCCTTAGACCAGACGTTGCTGTTTCCCTTCATAATTGCTCCTCATTAAATTACTGATAGCACTTTCTGTTATTCACATGTAGTTGCAAAGAGCATAATTGCAAAATTGGTAGAAATTTGTACTTGAAACATTTTCACAAATTTGTGAGGTAACAAGTCAGAACACTTGAACTAGCTACTACATACAACAGAACAACAGAAGGTATGTACTCAGACTAAAATATGAGCAATTGCAAATAGCATTGGGTATCATCTTGATATTAATATGTTAGCACAACTACAAAGAAGAAAACAGTCCAATATGGTAGGTCAGTTAATAGCTATATATGTGTGTGTGTGTGTGTGTGTGTGTGTGTGTGTCTGTGTGTCTGTGTGTATAATATGGGGCTATATACATATAGTAAGATAAGAAGAAAATCGTAATGAAACAAGACTCCTTCCATTCCTGAGATAGTGGTTTCTAGATCTGAGGTGGGGCTTGAGCATCTATATGGATAAAGTTTCACAAATAATCCAGATATAACATCAAGACCAAATAACATCAAATGCCATCATTATTTTTAAAAAATGTTTTAATATTTATTTGTTTTTGAGAGAGTTAGACAGAGCATAGTGGGGTAGGGGCAGACAGAGAGGAAGACACATAATCTGAAATAGGGTCTAGGCTTGAAGTCTTTAGCACAGAGCCCAAAGCAGGGCTTGAACCCACAAACTGTGAGATTGTGACCTGAGATGAAGTCAGTCACTTAACTGACTGAGCCACCCAGGTGCTCCTCAGATCCCATTATCATACTCAATAGACAAATACTACACTCTTCACTTCTGGAGAGAAGCAACTGCATCACATCTTTTGTTTAACATCATCACGGACACCTAAAATCTACTAAAATACTTGGCATGGCCCTCTCTTCATTCTTTCCTTCTTAGCTGAACTTCCTGGGAAAGCTTTCTGCAATTTTCTACATCTCTCTTCATTTACCCTTCTTGATTCAAGCTAATGCAATCCACTGTCTATATTAAACTGCTCCAATTAAACTGTTCTTATTAGGGTCATTTGTGACTTCCTTAGTGAAAAAAATCTAATGAGTGCTCTTAGTCCCAATTTTCTTGACTTCTCCCCTCAGAAGTAACTGATAATACTGATTCCACCATTTCTTTTTCTTTTTTGTTTTAATGTTTTATTTATTTCTAGGAGAGAGAGAGAGAGACAGCGTGAGCAGGAGAGGGTCAGAGAGAGAGGGAGTCACAGACTGAAACAGGCTCCAGGCTCTGAGCTGGCAGTCAGCACAGAGCCCGACGCGGGGCTCGAACCCACAAACCGCGAGATCATGACCGAAGCGAAAGTCATACGCTCAACCGACTAAGCCACCCAGGCGCCCCTGCACCTTTTCTTTTTACTTAAAAATACTTTTTAAAATGTTTATTTATTATTGAGAGACAGGGAGACACAGAGCATGAGCATGGGAGGGTCGGAGAAAGGGGGAAATAGAATCTGATGCAGGCTCTAGGCTCTGAGCTTTCTGCACAGAGCCTGATGTCAGGCTCGAACCCACAAGATCATGACTTGAGCTGATGTTCGACACTTAACTGAGCCACCCAGGCCCCACTTTTACTTTTGAAAAAAAGTTTATTTATTGAGAGAGAGAGAGAGAGAGACAGAGACAGAGACAGAGAGAGAGAGAGAGAGAATGAGCCGGGGAGGAGCAGAGCGAGGAGACAGAGGATCCAAAGTGGGCTCTGTGCTGACAGCTGAGGGCCTGATGTGGGGCTAAAACTCACAAGCCATGACGTGAGATCACGACCTGAGCCAAAGTCGGATGCTTAACTGACTGACACACTTAGGTGCCCCCAAAACTTGACTACACCATTTTTAAAACAGTCACATTCTTTTATCTCTTCTTCTGACCTTCTCTATGGGTTTCTCTTTCTCTTCCTGTGCTTAACGTTTGGTATTCTCCAAGATTCTGTTCTCCTTCTCACTCTCTTCCCACTGTAGATGCTTTTCCTAACTAATCAACAATAAGGTGATAATGCTCAGATAGCTCTCGTTAACGTCATTATTTCTTAGTCACTCAAATAGGACTCTGACATGGGATTATCTCTACTATCTTCACCATCCCATGCATGACATCTGCTCTTTCTGCTCTGTATGATTCTCAATGTTTTGAAAATTTTATAGAGATTGCAGAAAACAGCATCTGTCTACGTCATTAAATCCCTAGAGGCCATAATTTTGGTTGCCTCTGTCAAGAAAAATAAAGGAAAAAAGTCTAGAGTTAGTCTTTCGAAAGACAATTCAGATGTAATAGTTTGAGAGAGCAAAGGAAGCACCTACACTCAATGACTTCTAAAACATTTAATGTACTAATAGGTAGATATGCAAAAGTGATCTAGGCATAATAACAAAGGAGACCAGACCGACAAAGCCTAGGACAACAGGTGACCATTGGCCTGTAGGATGATCTGGGGTGTGCCTGCAATTTCAATGGTTAGGTATGACGCAGGGGAAACCATACATTGTCACTGGACATGGTAAGGAGTCCATCTTCTGGGAGAAAGTATGGTGAGATTACTAATAAATCTTTCTACACAATTTGAGAAGCATGATCTGATGACTTTTCCTTGGACACTTAACTATTTCTTCTTCCTTGTCGCACAACAGGTAGGGGATATGTAAGTGCTCCTAAAGAGTAGACAATTACCATGAAAGAGGTTTGTTGGCTCTTAGTAAGAAGTTCAGAAAACGAAGAAGAGGACAGTGTGTTGAGAGCCCACAATACCAGGTGAATAGTATTTGTTACTATTTATTGCTTATTTTAGGCTGGCCCTCTACATGTATCATCTCTTGATTCTTATAACGTCCCTTGAGGGAAAGATATTAATATTATTCCACATTTACATGAAAAAATAATAAATGGGACTTCCAGAGAGCTTAAAAATAAATTGTCCAAGGTCAGGCTAATAGATATGTTTCACCCAGACGTGATTCGAATACAGGTCTGTTTGACTCCAAAGCCCTTGTTCTTTCCACTATGACTTGATACACTACCTCTCTCATATCAGCATTATGATTCGATTGACAGGCTGGGCCTTCCTTTTGCACCCATGGATCAACTTTGCACTTTAGGAAGCACATGTAAACATTCATGGATTTTTTTGGGTTTTGTTTAAAAATTTTTTTTACTTTTTTATTTTTATTTTTTTCTTAAATATTTTATTGTCAAGTTGGTTTCCATATAACACCCAGTGCTCATCCCCACAAGTGTCCTCCTCCATGCCCATCACCCCCCTTCCCCACTACTCCCCTATCAGCCTTCCGTTTGTTCTCACCATTCAAGAGTCTCTCATGGTTTGCCTCCCTCCCTCTCCCCAACTATTTTTCCCCATCTCCTCCCCCATGGTCCTCCATTAAGTTCCTCCTAATCCACCTATATGTTCAAACATATGGTATCTGTCCTTCTCTGCCTGACTTATTTTACTCAGCATAACACCCTCAAGTTCTATCCATGTTGCTACACATGGCCAGATTTCACTCTTTCTCATTGGCATGTAGAGATAAACCACATCTTCTTGATCCATTCATCCATTGATGGACACTTAGGCTCTTTCCATGTTTTGGCTATTGTTGAGATTGGTGCTATGAACATTAGGGTACATGTGCCACTATGCGTCAGCACTCCTGTATCCCTTGGGTAAATTCCTAGCAGTGCTATTGCTGGGTCATAGGGGATTTCTATTGTTAATTAAAAAAATATTTTTTAATGTTATTTATTTTTGACGGAGAGACAGAGCATGAGCAAGGGAGGGGCAGAGAGAGAGAGGGACACAGAATCTGAGGCAGGCTCCAGGCTCTGAGCTGTCAGCACAAGCCTGACACAGGGCTCACAAACCATGAGATCACAACCATGAGATCATGACATAAGCTGAAGTCAGAAGCTTAACTGACTGAGCCACCCAGGCACCCCATGGATTTCTGTTTTTAAGTGAATTAATACATTCTGACATTCCTAAGCTTGGCTTATAAAACTGTGAGGCCCAGATAAACAAACCTGAAATCCATAACAGGCCATCATGGAGGACAGGTTAGAACCCACAGGCAAGGACAGAAATGGAAGTTCTTCTCTGGGAAGCCTCATTCTGCTTTTAAGGCCTTTCAACTGATTGAATCAGGTCACCCAGATTATCTAGAATCATCTCTCTTATATCATAAGTCAACTGATTATGGGCTTTAAACACATCTATAAAACACCATTCACACTAACACCAAGATTAGCATTTGAGTAACTAGGGACTGCACCTAGCCAAGCTGACACATCACAAGACCTACCACAGCTATGATTACTACTTTCATCATACTGCTCCACCTGTTTCCAAATTATTAAATGTCTGATTCTCAAAACAACTCCGAGAACATTGGATTAGGACTCATGGAGCCCAATTTACAAAACAGAAAACTGGGGCTCAGATAACAAATGTTTCTAGACTCATGCATCAGAAAACAATGGAGTCGGACCTGAAGCCAGACCATTGGTACCACGGGCCACGCTTGCCAGCACAGTGTGATGTAGGTCATGCTCTAACTATTCACGGAGGACACCAGGCAATATTAAGGAAGAGATGATGAGTTTCACTTGGCAAGGTAGGAAATTCTGTCTTAGGTAACACTTATAAGTTATTTCAAATTCAGTGTATCTAGTACTTTGTTTATTGAGTCTCATTGATATTTGTTACAAGCAAAGAACATAATGAAAACGCAAACTTACAGCTCTTTTGAATATGCAAAATGTTTTGTCTTCATTTTTCAAACCTCTACTTTCTTAGAACAAGTAGAGTTTGGTTTATAAAAATTCTCCATCATTCAGATATTAAAAGCAAGGCATGGGGGAGTCTACAAAGACCTTCAGAAACCTTCAAGTTTTCAGACTCTCCGACACCTTCCTATAAAACATGTTACAGATAATTGATGAGGTTAATATGTTTCTATAATGTAAAGGTTTACATAATTTTAAATATTTTAGGATATAGTTATTAATTTAATGCTTTGAATGCATAATTTAATTGAAGATCTAGACAAATGTCTATTTAACTTTAAAATTTTAAATAAATATACTGGTGATTAAATCATATAATATCTTTAACAATAACAATAATAACTAGCATTTATTGAACTTTTAGCACATCTGCCATTTTGCTAGAAGAGCAAAATGAAACATCATTTAATCTACCCAGGAAACTTGGGTATCAGCTTCAGTTACGGGGGATGTGAAGGATACACAGCTGCTACGTGCCACAGCCACAGTTTGAATCAAGGTGTAACTAACCCCAGAACCTCCCTTCTTAGCCCCACTAGCTAACTACCTCTCAGATTAGTGCAGCCCTACACACAGAAACTCCTCAAAAATCTCAAGTTTTACAAAGATTTTATATTGCTCATAGTAGCTGATTATTCTTTTCCTTCTATTAGCAGTAGCCACTTCGGGTATCCTTAGCTCCCTCTACGGATACCATTACTCCAGGATCACAGGAAGCCTACACACTCCTGTTTACCACAAACCTTGAATGAAATAAAAGGATAACAGGCCTCCCAGTAAATAACATATTAGTCACTAGCGCACTTATTCATTCATTCGCTCACAGTATTTACTGAGGTGACATGCTGTCCATTCAGGTAGCCAATAGCAGAGATGAAAAAGAGAGGATTTCTGCTCTCAAAGAACTTATGGCCTATTGGGCTGCAGCAATGGGACAAGCATATGAAACGATAACTGTCATGATAAAGAGGCTTCCGGGAACTATGAAATCACAGGGAAGTTGACACCTGGCTCCTCTGTGAAGGAGGTCAGCATTAGGAAGAGGAAAGAAGGAAAGCCTTTAAAGCACAGAGAACGGTATGCATAGCAGCAGCACCAAGGTGAGGCAGAGCCCGAAACGTTTCCAGAACACTGAGATGTTCCCTATGGATGAACAAGCGAAAGCAGGCAGGGAGGTAGTGTCTCTGGGATATGAGGAGGTTGGGCACAAACATGGTGGGGATATTGCAAAATTTATTGCAGCACTGGCTTCCATTCAGCCAGAGTGATTCAACTTTATAAATTTCAGTTTAAAGATGCAGTGCTTAAGCTTATAAAAATAAAAGTAACATTTTAAAGTAAAACATTACCAACAATGAAATGGACCAATAAAAATCTCCCCAGTGTTTCAGTTGACTTCCTAGAATTCTAATAAGTTACAAAAGTGACGTTCTCACACTTATTGATCACATCAAGACTCCTTGAAGATGGACAGATGCTTGTCATTTTTCTGGTATGTTCCCCCGAACTTGAGTCTCATGTAATTTGTAGCAGGAAACGGAACTGGCCTAAATGCAGCTATTATAAAGAATGACAATAAGCACATTTCAGGAGAATGTGATAGTTTTACAGGATGTGTGGTCATACTGGAACTGAATGACACTACTATTAATAACTTAAGAATAACCCCCTTCTACCAAGTCATTATTTGTTGAATTGTCACATGTATTTTGTGATCATACATGACAATAGAGGTATTTAAAACTCTTGAAAAAAACAGTATTTCAAATGAGTGCATCAGTGAAACATTATGACAGTAATTGAGCCAATATGGAAATTTAATTGTCTTCCGGGTAACATCACCATTTGAATTAAAACATGATATGTGTCTTCACCTCTAAAAATATATTTCCTTGAGATTTCTATTTAAAAAAAAAGAAGGGCGAATTTTCATTTTAGAAAGCAGGCTCCTCAATTTGTCCCTGTCCAAATTCCCCTGATCTCTTTGTCTCTCTGTGTGTAGTATTTTCTTAAGCCTTTTCCGAACTCTGTCATCCAGGAGCAATGCATTGCTGTCCTTTACCCATTGTGCAAACCCTGTACAATTCTGAGTTTTTAATGATTACAAAGGAAGCACAGATTCTTCCAGTCCCTTAGCACTACGTGCACCATTTTGGAAGCCAAACCAGAGCACCTGCTCCGCCTTCGCAAGATGGCCAACACACCATGGCCAATGACCACCTGAGCTGTGTGGCAAGTGGGGGGGGGGGGGCTAATTAATACCTCTTATGAAATTTTCAGTGTTTAAGCCTTTACTGTGAATATGTGAATTCTCTGATCTGGCACGGTCTGGGATTTGGGAGTTCTGGTTAACAGTCTAACTGAAAGAAAGAGAAGGTAAGAGTGTGAAGGGCATTCGTGCTTGTGGATCCAGGCCGGGTCTGCGTGAGGTGACGGATTTCATTAGCCTGCTCGCCTCCATACTGTAGCAGCATCAGATAGCCCAACGGTAGCAAACGAATGCCCCCAAACTGTCATCTCCTCTATTTTAAATGACCTTCCTCCCCATTCCTTTCATTTTTTTTCCTATGCAGCCTTTCCTCAGAAAAAGGATGTGGAATGAAGTTCTTGCCAGTCACCATTTATTGAGCCGTAAGAAAATCACAAGCAGTAATAAAAATACCAGGAGAACTGCCCTGGGAAGATTAATAATGTCTTTCTCACATTTCCACCTCATGGTGTGTGTCAGAACTTTTCTCTATGCGTGTTTGTGAAACTGTAATAAAGGATATGACTTTTTCACATTGCCTTAGGTCAAAGATGGCGCATCAAAAATCAAATGCAAGTGAGCAAGACTTCCTACTCAGCGTGTGGCTAGCTGTACCAGAGATTAAACTTGCTTTCAAGCTTAATTTGAGCAATATTTCAAATTACCACAAGAAGATGTTCCAAATACTTAATAAATTAGCTACTATAGCACCAAATATTCAGATGAAAGAATTTACACAAAGAAAAACTGAAAAGAAGAATAAGGGGGAGAAAGAGGAAGAGGAGGAGGAGGAGAAGGAGAAGAAGAAGAAGAAGAAGAAGAAGAAGAAGAAGAAGAAGAAGAAGAGGAGGAGGAGGAGGAGGAGGAGGAGGAGGAGGAGAAAGAAATCCCAAGGCCCTGATTGAAGCGTGTTGTGGACTTACTCCTTATATAACTTTCCATCTTTGAGATAAATGAATACCAACTTATTGCCGCTCCTCTTTCTCTTGACTTGGGTGCTCTCCTCTCCCTCTTGAAACCCTCTTATCTCACATCATCATTCCATCTACTGCATCTGATTCTCCCCTTATCTGACTTTCTCAGTCTCCTTCCTGGCTCATTTAATTTGCCCCTTAAATCTTGGTGACCCCGCTGCTCCCCACCCCCAGGACTCTGTTCTCAGCAGTTTCTCTTTCTCTTTTGCTTGTCTTGTGTGATTTCATCCTCTCTCATCACTTTATTTCCCAATTTCGTTTTTCGTCTTCAGGCCTGATCTTACTCCTAAGCCGATACTCTCATTTACAGCTACTTCCTAATTAACATTATCGTCATCACTCATCCCTGCCCCATACCCATAGTTCATAAGTCAGTTAATGCATTACCAATCACCTGCGCACTCAGGCTAAAGCACTTCCCTTCAGGCTTCCTATCTGATCTGTCATTAAATCTCACAAGTCGATGTCCAGAATCATTCTCAAACCCACTTTCTCTTCTCTTCTACCAAGATCATTGCCCTATGTAGATTTTATTCTCTTCTCCCTGAATGAGTGCTATAGCCACTTAACAGACCTTCCCAGCTCCCCACTCATGCTTCACCCTATTCTTAATACTGCTGCTCTGTATGACACAGTCCACTGTCCTCTAGGCTCTAAACACTTATAGAATAAAGCCCAGACTTCTTAGGCACAGAATGAAAATGTCCTCAAAAAACTGACCCCAATACACATATCTTAATCTCTATTACCTACCTTCTAGTTTAGGAGACAATGAACATAGCACACAATGGACATCTACTGAATGAATAAATGAGTGAATGATTATTTAAATGGGATTTACCATATTTGTGCTTTGAAAATGTTATTTTCCTCTCAATGTAGTGGAAACAAATAAAAATCATCTAACATTCGGACCTCAAATTATACATAGAATTCACGTAGCTTTCCATAGCTTGGGAATGGATTTTAAGAAAATACACCGGAGTTGGTGCATGGATTCTCACTGCCACCATTACCAATGCTTTCTCTAGGATTTCTGTCCCCAGTCTTATGCTGTTAGGACAGCACAAACAGGTATGAGTTGTCCCAGCTGTGCATAAGCTATGAAAAAGGACCCGGTCCTGGGACAATTGTGGTCTTATTTCCTTCTGGTTCAGGGGGTCTGCCTGGCCAGGGCTATTCACTTACTTTTGGGTCAACAAAAGTTAGTAAATAGTTAATATACAGTGTTGTAAGCTCAATGATAGTGTTGTGCACAGGATTTGTTTGTCCTGGCTGGATGGGGAGCTGCTGTCACTGAGTCCACAGCCCAGTAACCACCTGTCTACAGCTGAATGCAGTCCCTGCCACCATCATTGCTGATGCTGCCCAAGCAAAGGCTGTGCCTGATGGGCTGTCACTACATGTCACAGTGTGGGCCCTTCTGCACTGGAGCATGAGGAAGTGGGGGCTGAACACCAAGGCTTCCCCACTCTGGATCTCTTGCCTGCAATCTGACAGGAGAGGAAATACCCTACAAAGTGAGAAGGAAGGACACACACACACACACACAAATATATATACACACACATTTAGGAAATATATAGCACTTAGTTTTTGTTAGGAAAATTGTCCTGCATTGCAAAGCCTGTGAGTAGAAACTTGAGATTTGAAATCAGATCCAGCTCAGAGTTGACACTATGCTGCCTCCCCATTAAAAATCATAACGAAGAGACGATGGGGATGTGCAGAGGGCAAGGACCCCGCACGGCAGAGCACAGGGCCAGTTGAGCTAGTGGGGATGAGGAAAGGGTCAGGACGCCTTTCACGGAGAGGACCTTCATGCTGAATGATGGTGACGGATGAGCAGACGTTCTCTACATGGATGAGCCGGAGTGGGAGGTACAGCAGGAAGGAGGCTGGGTGTGAGGTATCCTAGGAACAGAGACTCATGGAGACATGGAAAAGCCAAGAGTCTGACAAAAGCATGTTGCAGGAGATGAGATGTGACAAGAGATCTGTCCAGGGAGGAGAACAGCAGTCCACCAGAGAGCACCATGAAGAAAGAGAGACGTGACCCGAAGTGCATGGGAAGCCAACACAAGGCCTTATGTAGGAGGGCAGCACTCAGAGATCTGCTAGAGACATGCCAATACGTGTCAGCATCATCCTTTCGCTTCATGTATTAACAGGTTTGTTTGCTAGTAACTATGTGTGCAAGGTGAAGGATAGATTTGGTAGGGGTCAGGGGTTGAATTGAAACAGATAGCCCAATTAGTACAATACCACGAGAATTCATGCTCCTGACTCAGGGAGGAGGTATAGCGATGGAGAAGAGGGGACAATTGTAAGTGTTGGGAAGCCAGAATCTAGGTGCTATGGACTAAATTTTTTTGTCCCCTAAACTTTATATGTTGAAGCCCTAAATTCCCAGTGGGATGGTGCGTGGAGGTGGGGCCTTTGGAAGGTAATTAAGGTTAGATTCAATCATGAGATTGAATACCTTTGAAACTTGATCTCTCTCTCTCTCTCTCTCTCTCTCTCTCTCCATCTCTCCACATTCACATTCCAAGGAAAATCCATAAATCTGCAAATCAGGAAGAGGGCCCTCATCAGACCTAGAACTCACCAGCACCTTGATCTTGGACTTCCCAGCCTCCAGAACCATGAGAAATAAATGCTTGCTGTTAAAGCCACTCAGTCTATGATATGTTGTTATGGTAGCCTGGGCTGATCACGACACTAAGAAATGTGTGAGAGGGAGTACAAGAGAAGAGGATAGAAAACCATAAGGGAGGAAGAAGAGTTTTACGTGGGAATGGAGACTATCATTCTGAATGCGACAGGGGGCATAGGAGAAGCTTGAAGGCCTCCAGGGTCCATAGTGAAGAGAAACAACACAAGAGTTCTCAGCTACGCTGTGGGTAACGTAGGATGTAATGGGCTAGTGGGCTGGTGTGGGCACCTGACCACTGTTCACAGCACGGACTCATTCAGTAATAATTCTGAGGTTCGAATAAATGAGATGTCCAACTGAGTGGAATCTAACTTATTCTCAAGTGAGGGATTCTCTGCTTAATATAGGATTTTGTCACATTCAACATTTAATTGTATCTCAAAGCACAGGATGATTTCTTTGGTTAGTGGACCTATTGTCTTGTACTCTGACAAATCATAAGGAAATAATACAGTAGGTTTTCAGTTTTGGTTATTTCTATAGGTTTCTAGATGACCTTTACTAAAGCTACCCTATACATTTTCATTTATTTTTCTTCCATCAGTTATTAGGTCAACTGGCATTTACCAAATGCTACCAAGGAACTTCTCTGGGCTAGCTGGTGGGGATTTAAAGATGAACAGGACCTCATCATGGCTTTCAAGTAGCTCACAGTTCTAGTTGAGGTGAATGAAATAAAAAGTTACCATATAATGGATTAAGTCCAATGACAGAGTCATGCACAGGCATTTTAATGTCTGTATGGGATGGATACATCACCCAGCCTAAACCCTTCTTACAGAAAGTGTCACCTAAGAGGTATCCTAATGGATGAGTAAGAGTTGGCTAGACAGCAGGAGGGAAAAAAAACAGGGAGGGAATGCATGTCACAAATAGTGTGGTATGTGCAAGGAAATTACAGGCCATTAAGTGTTGCTGTAGCATCAAGTAGGAGAGGAAGAATGGCAGTAAAGGATAATTTGAGCAATTATTAGTATCATTGTGAATACCTAACTCAAGGGAGAATTTAGCATTCCCTGTCAGAAAATCCATCAAAAATATGAAATGACAATGATATCATGATTATAAATATAAAGAGTATCAGAGAGATTGGGTTTTTAAATGTCTCTGTCCAGCCATTCAGATTTTACAGTCCCCGTCAGTCCAGAAAGGTGGATGAGAACTGTCCAAGTTCTCCGGGGCTTAGTGACTTCTCTGTCAGCATCCTTTCTCCTGGGGAATGACTTTATTCTGATCAGTTCTTAGTTGTGTCCCCATGCCTTCTGCCCTCTATAAACACTGAGGAAACACTCTGCTCTGATTACCTCCCCCTCCCCCCCGCCGCAGAGCCTACTGCTCACTACTCCTCAGTGGTCTCCATACATCCATGACTTTGGGGTCGAGCTTCAAAGAGAGTTTCTTCATAAGTTATTCAAGAAGTATATTTTTTTCTGGATATAGTTCCAAGCTGTCCTTTAAATAGAAACCATGGCTTTTCTCAACAGGTCCTAAGGCTTTCCTCCTCTAGAAACATTTTGAAAGTACTTTGCACTGTCTTTTTCTCCCTTTTGGGGACTTGGGGAAATCCCAACTCTCTGTCGTCTATTGTTTATGTCTAAACAGGAATGATACCTTAATTACTTCTTCCCCAACTTTATCCTGAAGACACTATAGCATGGCAAACTATGAGTGATTTCATTCCCATCTAAGTTCCTGTGAAGAGAGAGGTTATTTAAAACCCAAATGTTGCTTTAAAAACAAAATATTTGATTCTAAATTAAATTAAGCCAAATTAAATCAAATTCCAGAATATTCTGGGAAACAGCCAGGATCATTCTCATTGTCTCTCTTCATTCCTACTCCTTTACTTTGCTCCCTTGTTTCCTTGTTATTCAGAATTCCACGGTGGGCAAGGGAGACAAAAACATGCAGACCAAACTCGCACAGAATGAAGTTTGTTAAGTAACATTTCTAAGGTTGATTTCTTTCTGGAAGTTAATTCTGGGCCTTTGAGATTATCTCTTATTTTATCTCTTCTAAGAGCAATAACCATCAGGTTCAGAAAGACAAGCACACATATTCTGTCTCTTCCCTCACCTTTGAATGAGATTCTTGTTGAGTGCATCCAGTGTTTCCAGAACCATCTTAGTCCCTATGGGCACATCCCGCTCCTCAGGAACCAATACTGATCTATTTTTCTCAAGATTAAGGACAATTTGGAGTGAGTCCAGACCTGAAACGATGTTGCTGGCCATTCTAATGGTGATGCAGGCAGTCTTAGCCAAGGTAATATGAATGTTGTGGTCGAGACAGTGGGGGCTTTGGAGCTAGGATGTGGGTTCAAATTCAACCTCACTACTTAGAAGGTATATATGAGTCTGGGTCACTTGATTTCTTTCTGCATCACTTTCTTCAGCTGAAGATAGCACCTATATCACAAGTTTGTTTTGAAGAATAAATGAGACAATATATTTAGAACCTGCGATGGAACAGACGCTTAATAAATTATAGTTCTAATAATAATGATAATAACAGAGCTAATCTATAAAGATTTAACTCACTTCCTAGAATAGCCTCCTCATAGTCAGTGAACAATCAGCTGAAGTAACACATCCAGTCCAGTGCTACATATTATGCTCTCTTGTGACCCCAAAGGCTAGCCCCTGCTGAATACCCTGGATGCACAGTAAGGAAACAGACCCAGCAGATTAGAAGATCGAGTGGCGGAGGCCCTGTCTCAGGCCAGGTTTGCCTGATCTCAGGGTCTGTGTAGAGCACACTGTGTGCTCAAGAGGGCAGGGTGCTCAGTTCTGTGAGAACCTCCTCAGTGTCTAGCATGGTGCCCAGAATATAGCTACATCCGACACGCTGCCTTGCAGGTCATATGAATATTAGTTGACCAATGTTATTCTTAATCCTGGCTGGACTTTAGAAGTATTTGGGGCGCTTTAAAAAATACTAATAAGCAGGCCCCATCCTCATCTCTCCATCCCTAATACTGTGGTTAATTGGTATGTGGCTCAGAAAATAAGTATTTTTAAAACCTTTCCAGTTGATTTTAAAGAACTGCCAGGTTGAAAAGCACTGTGTAAAAGTGCTACTTTACCTATATTCATAATAAAGATCATTAATTATAGTGATGATAACACTAATACTGATATGTTTTCAATATTACTATGCTAATACATGGTTATACAACAGGATGCTACATTCACGATAGGAAGCTGGGTCTAAATGACTTCAATACTTACATTTTTAACCGGTACCATATATGTGTCTTGTATTAATCTTATATTTGATAGACCATTATTATAGCATAGCTGAATACTAGCATACAGCACAACTTTACATTCTTCTAAGGCAATGGACAGCCTGTATTAGCAGTGGTCACTGGAGCCTGTAACCTCAGCTTTTTATAAAGGCATCAAAAGATGGTAATTAAAAATATGCATAGACTCTGGACCTGGTTAGCCTTGGTTCAAATACTGGACCTATCACTAGCCAGCTGAATACCTGGCTCTACTAGTTACCATTTGCTTAACCTGTTTCTCAGTTATCTTATCAGTAAATGGGAATAATAATAATGATAATAATAATAATGGGACCTTACAGAGTTCATTGTAGGGGATTAAATTACTATACATGTGTACTGCATATAATAGTCTGGCATATGGTAAAAGCTATGTAAGGATTTTGGTTTTATTTTTATCATTATATACCTAACTGAGGCAGTGACCAACAGTGAGAATTTCAGGAATTTCAGGATGCCTGTCAGAGGAGACACTTCGGAATGTTTCTTTGTCATATTTCTAGGACCATGCTATATCTGTAGCAATTCAGTTCTGAATCTTCTCCACGCACAGTGAATTACATGTGTTAGTGATTCTCAGTGGGGGGTGGTACTACCTTCTTAAGACGATTTTGGAATATGTGGGAGCATTTTTATTTGTCATCTACTCATGTAGTGGGTGAAAACCAAGGTTGTTTCCTGTTCCCCTCAAGGGAGGATGTCCCCACCCCAAATGACAATAACATCCTTTGATGAACATTTAGGAGGCAGTACATCGTCCGGAGTGATGTCCACATGAAAGACTTTAATCATAAAGCCAGAGAGACAAGGCCAATTGCAAGATTCCCTGAACCGTGAAAAGGAAATGAGACCAGAATATTTGGAGAATGAAAGTGGCAGCCAACGGAAGTACAGTTTTGCTAGATAGGAAATGGGTGCTTCAGGGCAAGTGTACACAGACAGCAATGCAACAACAGTTAGTCTGGAAGTTCTGGGCCCAGGGCCTCAGGTACGACACAGTCCTTAAAAAGCTATGCTACAGTTACCGTGTCAGAATATGTAAGGTTATGAACAAAGAAGAGACAAGAAAAAGTAAAAAAAAAAAAAAAACCAACCACAAGTATTGGAGTAATAGGGCTATGTATGATTTTTCTTTCTTTTAAGAGTAAAAACACCATGAAAAATCCGTAAAATGAATAAGGACAAGCATATCATGAACGTTCTAATAGTGGTGGTGAAGAAAAAGCTAGTGCTAAAAATAAACACTCTTAGACAGGTGAGTAACCCAAAACTGAAGATGATGGCCTCCTCCTTATTTTTTTTTTTTAAATTGTTTTTTGAAGTTTTGGTATAAACAAATTTTACATCGTTTACTTGTCATTTTGATTAATCAGATGCACTTTTCCTTAGCTTTGCAGACATGGAAACATTTAGACATTGTGATTCTCTGGAGAATTAGGTGACCCCTCTTGATTTCATAATTTTCATAGCATTGACAGTTAATTTAGGGTCAGTGGATACATATGTGAGTACTTTCCTTTTCAATTTCAAATTCAACTTTTCTTTAGTGAAGACACTATGCGATTAAGAGAAGGTCCATCCTGAGAATCCTGTGCAATTTAAACATTTCTCTAGTTATATCCTGCTTTAATTTCTAAACTATTATTTACAGGCTATTAGCTGGCTGTTTATCATGAGAAAATAGTACTCCCGCTAAGGGCCAACATAAAACACTGAATAGATTTTATCCTACTTAATTTGGTGTTATACAGTGCTAAAGAAAATACAAAAGTACACATAAAACTCCCACATTTCTATAATCTTGATGCCTTTGATTTGCATTATTTTCTTTCATGGTTATACTCCTTGTATGATACTCTATAAGGTTTTGTCACATTTGTACCTTTAATTGAATTAGTTTTGGAATGAAACCTAGAACTCTTTTCAAACATGTCAGGACTTTTCTATCTTTTATTTGAGGTGGGATTTTCTTCTCCTGAAAGTAACTTATTATTTTAATGTTTACTATACTTCTACCTTCACTCCCTCTTGTGCTTGACTTTATATGTAGGCATTTTTTTTTTTTTTTTTTTTTTTTTTTTTTTTTTTAAAAAAACACCNGCTTTTTCCAAAGAACACAGTATGTGGAATCATTTTATAAGTCATTTGTTTGGCCAATCTTTTTCCAATGGAACAATTTTTGTTTCATGTCTCAAAAGCATCTTAGGTATAACATAGAAGGATCACAAAAACCTGGTTATTTCCCATCCTTGTCCTTATTTTATTAGCCACAAAGTATGCTAAAACATACAACATTCCTCTGTTTACCTTGTCTGCTTTTCAATTTCAGATTTTGTCAGTCCAATAAAAACTATGCTGTCAAGGGTTTTTTTTAGTTTTCACTTTAGATTCTTTTATTATAAAAATAATATGTATTTTCATTTGAGCTTATAGAAGTTTGTTTTCTAGGCACAAAGTAGGATCTGACAACTTCCTATTTTTTCTAATATTCCTTTAAACCCCTGTATTTTATAGGTGGGCCCAGAATGTCATTCTTACATTTTTCTACACTTCTGGCCTGTAGCCACATGAGTTCTTGCCTTGTTGATTATATTTCAATGGCAGTCACAACTATTGTTTTTGTTTCACTGCCGAATCCCTCTTTTCCATTTTCTTTCTCTGTGGGACTTTCTGGGTCTTAGACATATATCTCCTGGAAGCCCCCTTCACATAATAAAGCAAGCACCCTTGTCTCCTAGAACTATTTCTCTCCCACAAGGAAGCTCAATATATGCAAGTATAAAAGAGAAAGCCGTAAGAAACCATCCCGTTGGGGGAATTGTTTCCTGGGCCCTGTGGCCAGGATGAGAGAGTAGCAGTGCCCTTTGAGAGCCATGAAATCAATGAGAATCACAGCCTGTGCAGCTCCTTCCCCCAGGAGCCTCTGCAGCAGCCTGCGCAGAGACAGCCCACGGCTCGCCATTCATCCCTGCACCAGAGAAACATTTCTCACTGCCCCTGGAAAAAAGAATGCACTGCTGTTGCTGTCCTTGGCAAAGGACTCCAAAAGATGCCTCTGTGTGTGTGTGTGTGTGTGTGTGTGTGTGCGCGCGCGTGAATGTAAATCTAAGCCCATCCTCGCCCTATTCCACTCCTGGTAAGGCGCTTGCACTCTCACGCTGCTCTGCTCCATGTAGATTTCCCCCACGTGATTGATACTCTGAACAGCTGTAACCAGCTGTTTCCTCCCCACGGGCACATTTCCTGCACCGACTTTTCCCTCTGCCTGGGAGATCTGTAATCGTTTCCTCTGATTGCTCTTGTGCCTTTCCTGTGTTTTCCCCAATCAACGCTGCCTCTAGTTTTGCAATCGAACCACATTTCTTTCTGTCCTAAAGTCACAGTCTACTCCTTCTCCTCCCGTTTCGTCTTGTCTTGATGCAGCAATTCATTTTAAAAATTCCTGTGACCACTTTAGAATGTCAGAGAAAAGCAGGATGTTACTTAGGAAACAAGAGACAGGGACAAACAGAGAGAAATAAATAAGTAACCCCAAGAGGTGTGTGTGGAGGAGGGTAAAGAGGCGTTTTGAATTACTATAGAAACAAACAGATGCTAACCGTACAGCACGCACAGGCTTCTTACAACGCTTCGACAGCAAACAAAACACGGTTATATTCTATGCTTCCAAATAATAGTTTTAGATGTGTGTACATCTCACTTTTCTAAATTCCGTCCGAATAAGATGAACAAATTACCACCCTGTTTCATATATGTATTTCTCAGTGACAACAATCCTACAAAATAAGTGCCACGGTTATAAAATTCTAAGCCTCTTACTTGATCATGGAGCAGGGAAATGAAATGCTTCAAATTAGTCCCAGCATAATTCTAAGGTGGATTGTCAGCTATAAACTATAATGATGATGATAATTAACATCTAGTGACTACCGCGTTCCAGGTATTTTTCCAAATAATCGATTTCTGTTGTTTAACTTCATTCTCATCACTACCTCATGAAGAATGTGCTGTTTTCGAGAGGGGACTTGAGGCTCATGACTTTGAGAAACTTGCTCACGTTCACAAAGAGTAAAGCCACGTTTGACCTTTTCACACTCTGCCATTCTTGTTCTTAACCACAAGTCTCTACTATGCTTTATATTAATGAGTTAAGGGGCACCTGCGGGACTCAATAGGTTAAGCATCTGAGTTTGGATCAGGTCATTATCTCACAACTCGTGGGTTCGAGCTGTGTCTGGCTTACTACTGTCAGAGCAGAGCGAGCGTCAGATCCTGTCACCCTCTCTCTGCCCCTCCCCTGCCATCTCTCTCTCTCTCTCTCTCATACACACACACACACACACACACACACACACACACACACACAAACTATAAATATTTTTTAAAGCACTACTTAGGGGCACCTGGGTGGCTCAGTCAAGCGTCTGACTTCGGCTCAGGTCATGATCACACGGTTCATGGGTTCGGGCCCTGCATCGGGCTCTGTGCTGACAGCTCAGAGCCTGGAGCCTGTTTCAGATTCTGCGTCTCCCTCTCTCTCTGCCCCTCCCCCGCTTGCACTCTGTCTCTCTCTCAAAAATAAACATTAAAAAAAAATTTTTTTAAAAACACTGTTTATATTAATTAGGTGAAATGTTTGATTGTATCCTTTAGTGAAAATTTTAAATCTTGAAGCAGTGCGGGTTTTCATGGGTCCTTAGACCGCACCACCCCAGGGGGCTTCTCGCCCACAGCGCCCCTGATGAGTAGGGGTGCCTCGGGAGCTGGCCGGCTGTGGCACTCACTTCTCCGAGACCGCTCTCACCATTGAAGAACAAGATCTTTGTCAACTTCCAAGATTCCGCAGAGGCAAAATCAAACAGATTTGGTGAGAAAAGAGCGGGATTACTGAGGTGGTTGTCAAAAATCACCCGTGGGAGTTATCACACATGCAGACCTTCAAGGCTACCAGCAGGCATTTGGCTTCGGTGAACTCAGAGTGGATCCCAGGACTCCTAAACTGAACAACCGGAGCAGATAGAAGAAGACGGCCGATGGGGACAAGCTTTCTTTGGACATGATGGAATGTTTTAAAAGTAGGTTACGGTCATGGCCGCAGAGCTGTAAATATTCTAAAACATGTTGAATTCTATTCTTTAAATGGGTAAACTAAAGGGCTTGTAATCGGATCTCAATAAAGCAGTTAAAAGACAGTCAGAGCAAAAATGACCACAGCGCTCACAGAGAAGGGAGTTGGAACGGATCCTCTCTCTGGGCTGGAAGTGTCACGGTGTTTTCACTGACTCTGAATAATTAAAGTACTTTATGACCGAGAGATCTCCAGAGGGACACGTGATCTCTGTTCCCCTTTAGGTCCTTTCTATCCTTTGTTCTTTCTTTCCATTTTGTATCGTTTTCCTGGAGACGAGTGAGATAATTGAGTATGTTTTAGTATCTTCTCTAATGGCCTTTCACCTATGCCTTTAAAAAAAATTACTCTTATGATTATAAGAATCATAAGAATTGCTCTAGGAATTTTAATACGCATTCTTAATTTACCATGATCAACCATGAATTAGTATTATATGCTTTCACATATAATGTAAGAGGTTTTAATTGACTTTTGAAGATCGTAAGAGAGAAAATAATCTTTTATATTTATCCCTTTATGGGGCGCCTGGGTGGCTCAGTTGGTTAAGCGTCCGACTTCGGCTCAGGTCATGATCTCACGGTTCGTGGGTTCGAGCCCTGCGTTGGGCCCTGTGCTGATGGCTCAGAGCCTGGAGTCTGTCTCTGGATTCTGTGACTCCCTCTCTCTCTCACCCTCTCCTGCTCACGCTGTCTCTATCTCTCTCTCAAAAATAAATAAAACATTTAAAAAAATAAAAAAAAAAACAATCCTTATCAGGTTCTTTATTCCTTTCTGTAGATCTGAATTTCCATCTGGCACCATCTCCCTTCCGACTGAAAAATTCTGTTTGGCATTTTTGATCGTGTGAATCTGTCAGCTACCATTTCTCTCATCCTTTGTTTATCTGACAATATTTTTATTCAGCCATAATTTTTAAAATCTATTTTTACTGTATGTAGAATTCTAGGTTGACAGTATTTAGTTTTGCATTTGAGCACGTCAAAGGTTTGGTCCTATTTTCTTTCTGTCTTCTTTTTTTTTTTATATTGTCATATTTATTGTTATTCCTCTGTCGGCATCGGTCTTTTTTTCTGGCTGTACGATCAGGAGGTCTTTTTCCATTTTCCATCCAGGCTTCCAGCTTCTGCTTACTTAGTCAAATTCCCAAAGAGGGAATTACTGGACAAAGGGATTACTTCTGCGTTTGGGGCAGCAGGAGATTCAAACACAGACTTCCTAGCAAGTGCTGGTCTCCACTGGTCAGAGCAAAGATAGTCCTTCCCCAGCTGGCGTTCTCTTCCAAGCCCTCTGACCACGGCCTAGGCACTGGCCTCACCTCCATCTGCTTCTCTCTCCAGAGTTTTCTTTAAAATGTATTTGCACCCACAATTCTCCAAGATATTTAAGAAAAACTACGATTGCTTTTATTTGTATGTTGCCTGTAATTTCTGATTTTTATCACGTGAATGGATACCTCGCGCATCCTTCTTCCAGCTTGGATACTGGAACTCCTTTGTGTTTCTAAGGGGCCTAAGACCTGACGAAGATCTACTCCAGAGCTAGGTTAGAGATGTCAGTGGTAAGTGAATGATTAAGACAATTAACTTCCTAAGAGTTCACAGTAGTAACTAGGATTGCAGGATACAATACAGGACATCCAGTTAAACGTGAACTTCAAGTATGCAAGGGATAAATTTTTAGCCAAAGTATATTCCAAATATTGTCTGGGATACAGTTATTTTGAAAAATATTCCTTGCTTACCTGAAATTCAAGTTTAACTGGGCAGCCTATATTTTTCCAAACTTTGTCCCTAGAAGGGAAGGGGCCACTAGTAGGGAAAGAAGACTCTATAAGGAAGTAAAACTTAAGTCAGGCTCGTAAGACAGGACTGAGATGTTCAAAAATTACCACAGAACGTGTATGCAGATGAGTCGTGGGAGAAATGATCAGAGTAATATGTCAAGTTCAAAACGCTTGAGGATTCTGAATGCCAATCTAAGCAGCATGGACTCTATTTTGCTGCCAAAGATGAATAAGAAAGACTCTCTGTAAGTCTCTCATTTTTGACCTCTTTAAAGGTAACGGTAGCAATAAGAATCAATTTTATGGTAAAGGTCTTCCATAGCAAAGCCTTTTTCAGATTTTATAGGGCTTTTTGCCTCAATAAGATCCCATTTTCCTTTTTATGTTTTTCCTTAGGTTTTATAGTCTTCCTTTGTTCAGGTATAAGAAATGATGATGGCTCTACCTCCAGGAATGTGAAACAAACAAGACTTTCTATTTCTGCCGAATAAATGAAAATCTAGATCGTGCAGAAACTGACATATGCCAAACAATAGACGCTTAGCCATGTTTATTTGAAGCAACTTGCTGTACTTCAGTGCACAATTACAAATCGTCTTTCGAGCTCTTCAGAATCTCAGACCTGCCAAGAGCTAATTAACTGCTCTGACAGTGGGAAGATGTGGCAACATAAGGCACAGTTTCTGAATGACTATAAGGTATTTAATTTGAATAAAAGAAGAATTAAAAAGCAGCAGTGAGCAGGAGTGGTAGCATGCAGAGAATGCCTGTGTTCGAGTCTTATTTGATTTCAAAATCATCCACTGGAAATTGACACTGGGATGCATGTGTTGAAGGGTCAGACTGCCTTGCAGAGCAGCTAGCAGTGACAGAAGCAGTGACTGTGTGTCTGTGCTGGTGCTGGTGACCCAGCGGAGACGGACATGTCCTCCTAGGACCTCTGACCGGTGGTGGTCAGAACATGAACGAGGATGCGGGGCCCCTGGTGGGGGGGGGGGGGGGGGTNTCAGCCAACTGAGTGTCCGACTTCAGCTCAGGTCATGTTCTCGTGGTCTGTGAGGTCGAGCCCCACGTCAGGCTCAGTGCGGTCAGCCTGTCATCACAGAGCCTGCTTCGGATCCTCTTTCTGCCCCTCCCTCACTTGCGCTCTCTCAGAAATAAGTAAATATTGGAAAAAAAAAAAAAAGACCATGAACGAGGTTGCTCAGTGCTTGGCATCACGGTCAGAACAGCCAAACTTCTAACATTTAAAGGAATCGAGGGACTGCTGTGTCCTAACTGATTCGAGGAATACACACATCATCTAATCACTACCCTCATCACTAATTTGCAGCTGTTTTCAGTTCACTATCACAATCTAACACTTCACCCCAACCCTACTCCCTGGTCTGAGAAAGGGGCGGCAGAGATGGGGTATTTCTTTCTTCGATCCCTTCCGCAAGGGCACTTCGGACAGGGTCAGCCTATTGGGAGTCTTCTGGCTGCCTCTCTGTCTCCTCCCTATTTTACTCCCAATTCACACTCACCTTATCGCTGGAGAGAAAACCAGCTTTTTTGAGGTGCCAAGAACTTTCCTGCATTATTTAATTCGCCTCGGAGAAGAATATCATCCAGGGTAGGGTTAACTCCTATTTTTGAGGTAAAGAAACTGAGTCTCAGAAAGCTTTCAGATCTCACCCATCATTCAAACTCAGGTGGGCTGACCCCAACTGCTTTGGCTTCCCACCTTACTGCACAGCCTCACCATATAGACTTGCCTTTCTGGTAGATTCTTCAGCTCCAGTTTTCTTTGTAACCAATGCCTGACCCAGTCCTGATTTCATGTGAAGTTCAAGGCCCCTGTAACTTCCTTCCCACTCAGAGGTGGTAATAGTCCACCTCATCCCAGGAAGGAGGCTGCAGCCTCCTTAGCAGGTCATGTGCGAGTCAGCTCCCTGAAAATCACCAATTTCCAGACGCTTCCCCTGATTCCAGCCCTCACCCTGAGTGAGTGCAAGTAGAAAGTGCTAGTTAAGTCCACAGCCATGTGAATCCTTCCACTATGCGGGGATTTGATCATCTTTCCCAGCCCTTGTGTGCCTCCTCTCACAGGAGAGAGCTGAGTGTGTGCATAAAAGATTTCTTTTTACCAATAACTCTAATGTTTTTGTGGTGTGCACACAATTTTCCTCTCTTAAATGTTAGCTTGCAACGTTTCATAGAACTTAATTTTAACAGAACCTGTGAAACATCGCAAGCATATTTAAAAGTATAAGAAAAATACACTGTCTACATAATTATCACCAAGATGGAACAGATGTTAACATACTGCAATTTGCTCCAGATCATTTTTAAAGGAATATAATGTTATAGATATTGCTAAGATGTTATTTCTATTCTTTATCCCTTCCTCCCAGAAGCCTTCTCTCTGGAAGTTGGTGTGGATCATTTCCACGCATGTGTTTGAACTTCCATAATATGAATAAATTCACCCATAAGCAATATGCTTGTGAGTTTTAAAGATTTATATAATTGGAATCCAGCTGCACATATCTTTTTACAACTTGTTTTTCTCCTACTTTTTATGGGTATCCATCCTAGATAAACGAGATGAGCTGGCTCAAGGAGCTATGTCTAAGAACTTTCACTGAATCATCGTGTGCTAGTAAAACAAAAAATGAAAACTACCTAATTGTTTCTCTCTTGTGCCACGTGTACATAAATGTGATTTATATAATGGAATGCTAAAAATGCTATCCAGCGGTTCAATGGATCAACAAGATCTACACATATTTATGGAACGTGAGTTCCTTTTTTAAAAAAATGCAGTTAGTCAAGGAAAGTCATGAATATAGAGTGAGTTCTTACAATAGTAGGTTTCTGTTTGCTTCTTTTTAAGATTGATCCCTCGATCGTATAAAGTATCGAATGACTGAGTACATAAAGGCTCTTAGTGTTAGCACTGCTGCGAAAGGGCAACAGCATTTCAGTATTTTCTTCATCTAAGCCTCTGGCCTATCTTGGGCTCATGTGCTGAACCCTGCAATGCAGGTAGCAGAAAGATGCAGAATTCTGACACTAAATTAAGTCATAGTGTTAGCAAACTCTCATTCAGTCCCTGTCATTGACTCCACTTCCTTAGGATAAAGGAAGATACGTCTATCTTTCATTCTTAAAAAATTGTTCCCATCGGCTCTACTTGTGTACGGCTCTCAGATCAGTGATGCTTTTCGGAGACTTAGTCTTTCTTGGTGTCTGATTTTATCACGTGAGTTCTCGAAGAGACTGTAGATAACTCATTCGTATGCAGGCGAGAATTTCCAAATTGGCAGCTCTGACTACCACAGCGTGTGAACTGCCATATATAGATGACAGTAAATTACTTTCAGTATTACCTCCAGCCTATTAAAGCTACAGTGGTATGGGAATAATGCATATATGCATATTGCTACCGTCAGTGGGTACCCAATCAATAAAACAATATTGCTCAGTGTTTTCAGCAGAGCAGAGGTCTGATAAGGTAATGGTAGCTTGGAATATGTTAATATATTTAGTAAAACCCCTATTAGTGGGGATGAGTCTGCTGTGAACTGGGGGAGCTGCAAAGCATGCTGGGACACGCACTGCCCAGAGCTGGAACTCTGCTGGAGACACTCTGTTGTGGTTGAACCTGGAAGGGAAGGGATGGGAGAGTCACGTAGTAAGTACTGAGTCATCCAACTGAGTTGGTGAGGCCAAACAGCCATTCTCTGACCTGCCGGGATAGGTCACGATGTCCTGCGGTAGGCTTTTATTGTGCACTGCCATCTTCTGCAGCGAGCTTACCGCAACACGAAAGTAGACAATTCTTTGTAAAACTATGTGCTTAAGGTTTCTTTCCTCTACCAGATGCTTAGCTGGATGGAGGACTGTGCCTGACGTGTCTGTTACAAATCTCCAGTACCAAGCACAACTCCTTACTTAATAAGAGAGTCATAAAAATAGTGAAAGGGATAGGAGGGGATGCGTCTCAACATAGAGGTCCTATTGGGCACCAGTCCTGATTATGGCGGGTCGTCTCTGTGTCCCCAGCCTGCCTGTGACCGATCCTGCAGGAGCCATACATCAGTAATTCCAGAAGAGCAAAAAGCAGGAGCTCAGAGCACAGGTCTGGGTTCAGGCCATTTGGTTCATAGTCAGCCCCATTATTCACCTGTCGCGTGGCTTTAAGCAAGTTACTTAAATTCCCTAAGCTTCTGCTTTCCCATTTGTAAAATAAATAATGGTTTCATGTGTTGTTTTTAAGGATGACATAATTCAGGCATTGCTTAGCCTACAGTGCTTGCTCCAAACATGATTTCTGTTATGACCACTATTAGTCAAGATTAGAACCCACCCCTATCTGTGCCTTAGGACATTAAGCAGAATGAAGGACTTTTAAAGACATAAGGAAAGGAGAGTGGTGGCCATCTATTTACTGTAAATTTATTGAAACCGAATCACAACAAAATAGAAATCAGTGTAGATAAATAGTGGATTTAGATTATTTTTCACTTTTAGCAAACAGTTTTCACCCCACAGAGAGAAACTATGCAAACACAGTGGAGAAACTTAAAAAGAATCACTGAAAACTGGATCCTGTCCCAGAATTGCCAATACAGGGCATGCTCATATCATTTCTGAACTCCTTCCCCGGCCATCCTCAAGGAGTCACCTGCGGGCTCCCCAGGGAGCCCATAAATGGCCTCAAGACACTTCTTAATACAGTGCAGCCTCTTCTAACCAATTTCGTTCGGCACAAAGAGAGGACCAATTTGACCTCCCTGATCTAGATGAATCCCTTAGTATTTAAACGAGAAAACTGAGTGCTAATGAGGCCAAACCACCTTCCTCTTAAAATCTCAGAGCCAGCTACTGTACGTCTCCTGGTGAGGTACTCCCCTACTTTTTTTGATCCTCATTTCTATTCAATGAACATTGTTACACAAAATGCATTTAGACAAAATATCAAGTACTAAATAAATTAATTTTTCAAATGATCTTTCTTAAAGGCACATGATTAGCTGTCCAGAGACTTAAGGCTCTGGGCTAATAATAAGTACTTGTGGCAAATCCCCTGGACACGGTAACAAAGAAAAAAATGGGGGAAATATAGAGTAAGCTCTCAAAAATAAAAACTCTTTTCAACGGAGAAGACGTAATATTTGAGCATCACTGACTCTTCCTTGATGTAAAGACAGACACAGAGAGACAAAGGAGACATAAACACAGCCTACTTTAGCAGCTTTTAAGAAAGATCTGGACCATTCAAATCATCTTCCCTCAGTCTTGTAAATTCTCAAAGCTAAAAATAATAGATATTGTTTTATATGCTCCCATATTGATGTGATTTGACTTCTGTGTCAAATACAAGTGTACTTACATACACTGATCAAAAAGAAGCACTAATTGGGGCACTTGGGTGGCTCACTCAATTGAGCATCTGACTTCAGCTCAGGTCACGACCTCACAGTTTGTGAGTTCAAGCCCCACGTCGCATTCTGTGCTGACAGCTCAGAGCCTGGAACCTGCTTCGGATTCTGTGTCTCCCTCTCTCTCTACCCCTCCCCTCCTCACACTCTGTCTCTCTCTCCCAAATAAGTGAACATTAAAAAAATCAAAAAAGCAGAAGCCCTGTTTTTCAAGGTGTTTCAAGATTATTAAACTGGTTTCAGGGTTTAGAGTGTTTGTAACTTTGTTCTCATAAGGTTGTTGATTATGGCAATGATCTCTTTGTCTCCAATATTTTCTTTTCTAGGGACATATATGATCTATTTGTTTTGATACAGTTTCCAAGAAATACATGAAAGTAATGTGAATAAAGCACTGCCTAGAATTTCTGTCTTATGGGGGCTAGGAGGTGAGGGAACAAGAGCCAGCTTTCCAGACAAAAGTAACAAGAACAGGTGCAAAGGCCCTGAGGCAGACATGTGTTAGGCACCTTTTAGGAATAAAACTGCATCTCCTGTAGATGCTCATGGTAGAGCTGGAGAGCAAGGAAATAACTGAAGGTAGAGGTCAGAACTAGGTCAAACAGGGTCTTAAGGGCTATGATTAAAAGTTAGATCTGAATTTAAGCCCCATGTGGAATCACTGAGGGAGTAAAGCAGACAAATGCATACTTTCATTAACCTTTTAAAATGATATCATTTTTATTTGACTTAGTGTTACTTAAGGAAGTCACTTAAATAGATTCAAGATGGGGACAGTTTCTGTTTCTCGGACACCTCAACACTGTCCAGTTCATAATAAGCTGAGAATAATCATTTACTAAATAAGTAAGATCAAACGGCTTGTTGGATGAAGACACGAAAACAGGAATAACTGTCAGTGTGGATAGAATTCAAAACACATACTGAAACAATTTTGGCCACATCTAAGTCTGAGTGAACAGGAAAAAGACTTTAAAACACTATGCATTTATGATTTATTGTTGTAGATATAATTAGTTCCTGGATTTTTTTCCTTCTTCAAAAGTTTGTTTATTTTGTAGTTGTTATTGTGTTAACATTCTTGTTTTATTTAAGTATTTTCTTGCTAATTAGCATGCATTTATGTAGCCAGGATAATTAGGTTGAATTACATCAATTTAGAGAGGTTAAATTCTAGTAATTATACATTTGCATTTTACAATTAGAGTATAAATCTGATGATAGTATACTACTTTCAATGCATATGATAATGGTAATTTAAGAAAGATATTGTAAGCTTGGAATTCTGGATACTATTGACATAAGCAATCCATTGAGTCCATAAAAATGTTTGAGTTGAATATTCTAAAAAAGGAAAGCTGTGAATTGATACTTTCCAATTTTATAGTTGAAAACACTATATTGTATCAGTCTTTAAAATGTTTCCTAAATAGGGAGAAAGACATTTAGGAAACTGCATTAGAAAACAGAAATTCCTTCTACACGCTAAACCCAGTATGTTGAAATATCCATTCCATCTTCACATATGAATTACAGTGCCAGGTGGTTTTGCAAACAAATTGTACTCTGTACTATTAAACAGCTTTGTGATAGATAGTTCACAGGTATATTTCTGTTTCAAGGTGTAAATAACTAAATTATATATTCTTGGGCATGTGAAATATCACTGATGCCAAGGAAGATTCCACTCTGACACCTTTCAGAGTCAGCAATAAATAACTGGAAATTTTCATTGATAATAAACAACAATTTTGCTTTCCAAAAACAAAGATTCACCTGACTCCATCATGGGGGACTTTTCTCATATTAGAAGATTTAGAACATCATTAGGACATATCTGTGAACATCTTCAAACAGAATATTCTTTTTTTAATTAAAAAGTTTTTTTAATGTTTTATTTATTTTTGAGACAGAGACAGAATATGAGTAGGGGAAGGGCAGTGAGAGAGAGGGAGACACAGAATCCGAAGCAGCTCCAGGCTCCGAGCTGTCAGTGCAGAGCCCGAGGCAGGGCTTGAACCCACGAACCGTGAGGTCATGACCTGAGCTGAAGTTGTACACTTAACCAACTGAGCCACCCAGGTGCCCCTTCAAACAGAATATTCTAATGAGCATTTAAGATATACTCTTGGGGTGCCTGGGTGGCTCAGTCAGTTAAGTGTCTGACTCAGGTCATGATCTCGTGGTTCCTGAGTTCGAACCCCACAAAGGGCTCTGTGCTGACAGCTCAGAGCCTGGAGCCTGCTTCGGATTCTGTGTCCCCCCTCTCTCTCTACCACTCCCCTGGCTCGAGCTCTGTCTGTCTCTGTTGCTCAAAAATAAATAAACATTAAAAAAAGATATACTCTTTAGCATTATATTTCTAACAAGCATTAAAATGTTGCTGGACCAAAAAACAAGAAAAAATGAAGGTCTACATATTGATTTTTAAAAATTTTTTATGAATTTTATGTTATGAATCAAATAATATTAACTAGTCTCCTTTTGACTTGCTTCTATGCGAATCCACATACACACATACATGTGTATTTATACGTAGAAAGATTATACATCAATGATTATTCAATAAAATATGCTATTATCAAGAGTAATTCTACTGACTTCATGATCTAAGAGAAACTGAGGGATACACCAGTTTTCTGATTTTAATATTAGCATATTTTCTAAACTCTGGAACTTTCATTTATTTATTGTTGAATAAACATAATTTTGGAATACTGAAGATTTATAGGAAGCTTACAGAGATAGGACAGAGAGTTCCCATATATCACTCACTCAGTTGTCTCCATTGTTCACTTCTTACTTGTCCTGGAGTCTGGAGATGCATATGTACCAATAACACACACGGCTCAGGAAAGATTATATATGAAATGAAAGCACTTAGGGACAAAGATTTACCTTTAGGGGCAGGGAAAATGAGCAAATTACCAAGTCTTAATATAGTTTTCCATGTATGTAGTGACACAGTTTTTAGATATCACAAAATTCAATAAGGGCTTGAGTTTCAGTAACACATCTGCATTCAACAGACCCTAGGTGCATTTTAGGATATCTCTACTAAGTTCTGTAACAGAAATTAAAAAGCACTGAGTTATAATATTATCACATAGAACATAACAGGGGTTTTTTATTTCTGCTAGGTAGCTATGTGTTTCAAGATGAATTACATTGATTTTCAACATTTTCCAAAGGAACATCAACACTAATTGCTAATAACCCTTGTACTGTGCCTAAAATAGATTCAAAATTTGCTGGATTCTATTAAACTCAGTTTTAATGGACCACACTTACTTTCATTGCACATTTTGTTTTTCCTACCTCTACAGGAAGGAAACTTAACCATTTATTAACTTTAAGTAGAATTTTAAAAATGAATAGAAATGCCAGCCCTCCCTTTAAGGAGCTCATAATGTGAAAGAGTCAGAAAGGAAGAGCAAACAAGATTTCATGAAAGACCAAATATGAGAAATGCTGTATGAGCTGAGCCTACAGAATGCAGTGAGAACTTCAAGAACTCACGTGGCTGGAGCAAGCAGCCTTTACACTGTAGGGATGACTGGAATGTTGTGAGTACTCAGTAGTTTGAGAAAAGGTCATTCCATGGAAAAGAAAATGTTATGAACCAAGGTTTGCAAGGCCGACATATGGAGTACATATGCTCTGGGGTGAAGCTAGTTGTCAAATGGATGGACAATGTTTTAGAAGTATCGGAAGGACCCTCCATCTGACAGATGCATACTGCTCTACAAAGGCAAAGACTTGGAAAGCCGTCTGTCTCAGCTGCTTTTTCAAATCACAATGACCAGAAGGACATGCTTTCTGCCTGTCCTTCATAGTGACCGCTGATTCAGGATCTGGAGCTGAATTATCAACAGCCATTATTCACATCATCAAAGGGGTGGGTCGATAACTTCCAAACCCAACCGCACATCATTCTCCAGCCTCCTTTCCACGGGCAGACATGTTTGACATGTCTGTATTTTTAAAATGCCTCATTCCTTTTTTATAAACATTAATCCATTTAGTGTGTTCATCTACATACACACTCTTCTCTATAATTTTTCTTACTCCTTAGATTTGGCAGATAAGTTTTGGTAGAGATAGCAGAGGAGTAAACAACTGGGTCAAATAGCGGATTTAAGACACACCTCATTCAGAGGCAGAAGCCTCAACTAAGAAGCTGAATAACATGGAGAGATTAATCTTGACAGAGTCGGACTTGCAGATACTCAGACAGGAAGAAGATGATATGCTTTGAGCTGTCTATTGTAGTGCTGTTATTTTTGTGTCATGTAAAACTAGAGCATTTGAAGACCAGATAAAACTAGACTAATACACTAACCATTCCCCTCTGGGACCTACCTATAGACGCAATCCAAACACAAGAGACAGAAAATCTGCAGGTGATCAATAGTGAGCCTATTACAGTGTAGTGGCTTAGGTAATTTGGCTACATGTCTATTTTATCCACTTGAAAGAGACTTGAATAAATCATCCCTGAAAAAAATTAATTGAGTATAAGCAGGTGCAAATGGCCATGGTAAGAAAAAGTAAGTTAGGATATATGACAGACTTAAATTGTTTCTGATTATATCTATACATGCCTTATGTAATGCAGTAAGAACTATTGGTGTACATTTGAGTCAATGGTAAACTTTGCTTACATCATGACTTATTTGATATTTTTTTCATCAATCATTATCAACCTGGGCAAAAGAACTCATGAGTGGAAAAATGAGAAAATAGATTTTCAGAAGAAATTAGGAAGTGTCTTGGAAAGAAGAAAAAAAGAGTTACAGATCACAAGTGGAAATCATTGTGTGCTCAATCACAGTAATGCCACACGATCATACATCTCAATAAAGCTGAAATTAAACAAAAAGAATCACACAAACCACCTCACCCCCACCAAAAAGTCTACATAATCATTGTTGGAGAGGACTTAAAAGTCAGCATGCCACCCACCTCCCAGAACAGATTGATAAGAATCTGCTCTATCGCCCATCACCGCAAGTGGATTATCTCATCTCTGAACAATACTACTGGCAGAACCTGATACTTTGCAAGGGAGCTCTCTCTGCTCATGGGTGAAAACTCTACTTTAATGTAAGTCCTCTTGAAGCAAAACATTTATCAGTAGCTTTAACTTAGCACCTGAACTCTGTGCTGTTCCCTGAGTAACACAAAATAAAAATGATCTGCTATGTTCAACGACCTTCCAAATATTTGAAGATGCCTTTCTCATCTCTCTAATGTAGTCCTGTCTCCAGAAACTGTCCCAATTCAAACACCCCCATGTGCATGGTTTCTCCAACTTTCATGATTTTAGTTGCCATCTTTATTCACTTAACATCTATTAATTGAGCACCCACTACATGCCAGGTATTGAGGATATGCTGATGGACAGAATAACGTAGTACCTGCACACATGAAGCTTAAAGTCTAACAAGGATTGCAGATGCTTTAAGCCGGATTATTAAAAATGTGATGTATGCTACAAAGCAGAAGCTCATGGGCCCTATTCATTTCTTCACAAGTAGTGCCTTGACCTGTGTGTAAAACTCCAAGAACTGTTTAATGAAGGCAAGGTGCATTAGGATGATTTATCACCTTGATCCAATTTATGATTTTCTTAATTTGGTCAAGACTGAAATAACTCAGAAATGACATAATAGAGTGTACAGCAGTCATACTAAGGCTGAGGTGAATCAAAATTCTGGTTCACAGCAACTGATGACTCCTGTAATTACGCCATGCTCCTCCAGGGAAAAGGGTAAACTATCCTGAGAAAAACTTCCAAAGGAAGACCCAATGTTAAATCAGTTAGTGCCCTGTTCAGATGACCAACATGTATATCAAGAGCAGGGTGTTCACACAGGTCGAAAGGGGTTTGATCCACTTCTATTTCCCAAGATTCTCCATATGTTAAAAACAATGAAAAACAGTCAAAAGGAAATCCCCCAATTCAACTATTTTCTGCTAACAAGCTAGCAATTTTAAATCAATATAAAGCTTGCTGAATGTGCAATCATATTCCCTCCGGACATCCCCCATCATTTCCTCCAGCTTCCTCCTGCCCAGACAGAGATCTCCTCTGCTGTGTGTTTTTGCTCTATTTTCCTGAGTATGGTGAACGAGCTGCATTATCGTAATGAGGGGATCATATTGTGGTCTTCGGACACTGTTAACTACTAATCAAATATCCTAGAAAATAAATAAGCAAATAGTAGTTGGCTTAACAGGTAGTGTTCTACTGAGCAACTGTATAATCTTCATGCCTCTCTCGCTTTTCTGATCTCAGATATTTGGACTAGCAAATGCGATGTCAATTCTGAAGCCTTGTGGGTTGCTTCTAGCTTTAATGTTCGAGAATCTGAATGCTGTTTAATTAAGTTTAGATTAATTTCCTATCACCACCTCTATCATGTATGGGAAAGAAACACTTCGGTAATTAGGAGACTAACCAAAATACAAAAAAATAACAAATTTTTAAAAGTCTCAAGAATACTTGACTACAAATGAAATTAACCTGTATCCGGTATTTGAAACATACAGTTCTTAGTATTCCATAAAATGCTTTTATGGCAGATTTTAACATAGGTCTTCCACTCAAACATCTACCAAATAGCAGAAGTCTGGAAACAGATTACCCACATGATGCTTATTACCACTTTACGTGTTCTAGAAGAGTTGTCCAGCTAGCTAAATTAACTGTGGCTTGGAATGTTCTGAGAGTAATAATCAATGCAGAAAAATGGCAGATGATGTGGATGTTGGGATTAAACCCAGTTTTTGTTTTGCAAACTCAGTAACTTCTACTTAATTTCTTGCCTATCTTTAAGTGTTTTTACCTTTTTTTTGGAATTATCAAATATAAGTAGTGATGCAGCTAGCCAAAAGTCAGTTGAAATATATAATATCTACTGCTTTGGAGAAAAGGGGAATTACTAGTGTTATTCTGGGTCTTGAAATGTATCTGAGAGAGAGAGAGAGAGAGAGTGTGTGTGTGTGTGTGTGTGTGTGTGTGTGTGGTGTGTGAATAATGTGCTCAGGATGAGATTGGTAAGGAAAGTACACAGAACTCGAAGTGTTTTCTTAAATGCTGTTTAGAAATATTTACTTCCCTCAGATCGCCGCAATGGACATGTTACTTAGAAAATGTATTGCAAATTTTGGTTTACTTGTCTTCTAAAGAATCTCATAAGAAAACATGTACTTCTGAGAACTGCAGCCTAATTTCTACATGAATTGTCTGTCTATCTAATCTATAAGTCTATAATCATATATTATTCCTGATTTGGATAACCATCTAAACAGTTACAGATTGATTAGAGGAATCCTCTGAGGTTCATCACATTGCGCTCCTTGGTAGCCATGTTGGAATGGCCATTGGATTTTTTTAAGCCAAACACACTTTTCAGCATCTGGGACTGTTTTCAAGAGAAAAGTGAGGGTGCACACATCCAATGGTGAGCACTTGATTTTCAGTTAATTGTATTTTACGATAGGTATATGCTGCTCTACAATTACTGTAACCAGAGTAGTAGATGACAGCTGCCGCTTCTCCAAAACAAGTGTAACCAAACTAACTTAATTAATACATTAATTAATCATCTCTACTTTACTCTTATACAAGGTTGTTAGTGACATGTTTTCAAAGCATATCACACCAAAACAATGTGACATTCTACCAAATAGCTTTCAGTATTTAAGAATTGGATCAAAATTCCTTCTGCAGGGATTCAAGATTCCAGTTTCTGCTCTTGACCTGTGTCATAGGTAAGTGAGACGAGCACACAGCAGAGGTTAGTAGCCAAGACTCTGGAGCCACACTGCCTGGGTTCTATCTCCTGGCTCTGCAGTTAACTTGCTGTGTGACCTAGGCAAGCTAACCCAACCTTTCTGAGCCTCAGTTCTTCACTGGTAAAGTGTGGATAATGACAGTATCCCCTGGTTGGGTTGTCTTAAAGGTGAAAGGAGTCATTATTTACAGTGTTTAATATTGTATTGATTAAAGGGCATTTGCCTTGGGGAGGCAGAGCAAAGACAACTACTGCTCTGTTGTAGAATATTTAAAATGTTTGCGATGTAACTGAGGCAGGCTCCCCGCACTTGTGCCTGTAATTCCTCTGGGTCTGGGAAATTCATACTTTTTGTCTTTCTCCTACTTTCTTACCTTACCTGTGCTCTGACACCATGTATCATCCTTGGTTCACAGTAATGAGTATTTCTAAAACAATGTAGATGTTCAGACCATATTAAAAATAAGTAGCCATTTGTTTGCTTTGAAAGTTGGAGATTAGGATTCAGGTTAATTCAAACACCATTCCCTTCAAACATCATTCATATGATTTTCTTTTTTCTTAAATAAGGTTCTTATGATAGGTTCCTTAATAAGGTTCTAGCAAATCATGAAGGCAAGCTAGAACTTTCATTAGCTCACTCAACCATGACAGCAGCAAAAAGATCTTTGTCCAAACTACAGACTGCAAAGCTATGGATAATAACAATATAACTTGGTTCTCTGATTTATGAAGATGGTAACTTTACAGATCTCGTGGAGTTTTTAGAGTATAAATTGATGCACTAGAGTAAGCTTTTAGCCTCAGGTTTTGATTTATAAGGTTACAACATTCTGCATGAATTAACAAAGGCTGGCAAGGTGGAGTGCAAGAAATGACTAAAAAAAAAAAAAAGACTGAGAACAGCAAATCAGTCACCAAAAACACTATATAATTACCACCTCCCTCCAAAGTACAGGGAAAAATTAAACAATAAATAGGCATTAAAACTCACTAGCAACTTCAATATAAAGAATATTGAAATTAAAAATACATTATTTTGCTTTTCCCTGGGGTCTGGTTTGTGATATTGTGGATACACATCGATCTTGTCGCTAAGGCTCACTTCAGTCAAAGCCATTTATATCCACTCCTGACAGATCGCAAACCCAGTAAGGAAGGACCACGTGTGGTGGCTTTCCTTGCGGTCTATGTCATGCAGTGTCTTAATATGGCTTGTTAAATTTCAATAGAGACAAGTTTTTCTGTCAAGTCAATAACGCATAAACTCACCAAGAAGTAAAGGGAGAAGGTGGGGGACACTTGGGGATTGTTTTTTCTCTAAACTATAAACATACCTCTCAATATTTTAATACTTAAAACTCCCTCACACTGAAGACATAATTGTACCTCTCTCCACCATGTACACATGATCCAAAGGCTAGAAAATAAAAGAAAAAAAAAACAGAACTTAAGTGCATTTCAAAGTTTATTGTTAGTTTTATGATGGAACTCAATGAAATCGAAGAAAATAGGAACTGTAGCTATATCTGACATAAATGGACAAATCTTACCTAAAAGCCCCAGCATACCGCCATGTATGTGAAATAGATCATTTTGACAGTCCTGAGTGCTTCATGGGTTCTAAATATTTTATGCCTTCCCCATTTGTTAATGCTTCCAGTCAAATACAGCTATGGAGCAAAATACAGGTTGACATTCTCGAAGTCAGACGCATTTAATAGACTATAGATAGAGTAAGCCTGGCTTCTAAACTTAGGTTTGTTTCACTCACTTAGAATCTCAAAAGGCATTTGTAAACACAGCACCGTATGATCCTGGAAAGGCATGCAGAATAGTGGATCTCGTAACTTTTGAAGCATAGCTTTTTCACTTAAATGAAGCTATCTAACCCCAGGCAGGAAAAGCATTCGAGACTTCTAGGGTGCTTTAAATATTCAGAGTTTCTTCCAGAGATGACAGTATAGACATTTTCTCATGGTAAACATTAAAATTAGCAGATATAAATCCTATAAAAGAAAAAAGACCACACGCTTGAAAATCCTAAGGTAACATTTGCTTTTTCAACACGCACGGATAGGACAACGTACACTCAAATGAGGAACTGGGTTCTCCTTGGCAAGAGAACCAAAGAAAGCAAGCAGACTGGAAAGATGTCATACATGGAGTTTGAGGGTTTTATTATATGCATTTTAAAAATCCATATTTTATCATATCCTTTATAACATTAAAAATTGATCTAGACTCTAGTTCAGGGGCTCTTCTTTACAAAAACCTCTGAGATTGTTATACCAACAGCCTTCTATATCTTCCGTCATTGCCTTGCAGAGTTCTCTCTTCCAGCTCTGCTGTCCTTTCCCTTCGTTGTTTTTTTTTTTTTTTTTTTTTTTGGTCTGTTTTAAGAAGACCCTTTAGAATATCCATGCTATTAAAAGAATTAAGTGAACTATAAGATGATATGTATTGTACAGTCTCAATTGTGTGAAAGGATAGACGTTGGCGGCTAGAAGACATTCTCTCAAATGTGAGTGCCTTTTTCTTTTCTTTATTTTTTCTGCATTTTCTTTTCCTTAAAAATTTTAAATTTATTTTTTATGTAATCTCTACCCCCAAGGTGGGGCTTGAACTCACAACTCCAAGATCAAGAGCTGTGTGCTCTACTGACTGAGCCAGCCAGGAGCTCCTCTGCGTTTTCTAAAACTTCTAAAATGTATTGGGTTGTTTTTATAATTCTAAAAGTAAAGATAATAATCTTTTCATCCATTATCCACATGTCTGAAGTCTGAAGATGAAGTTTTTTGTAATATTAGCAATCCCTCATTTGGCAGCAAAACCTGACCTGACCTGGCAAGAAACTATTTATATCCTTTGTCCACCTTGTGAGAGCTCTGTTCTATTACTCTGCACAAATACTAATGTGTTGGATTATGGAATTCTGTCTCAGACTCCACTGGGAGTGGAGTTTTTACGAAAACTATAGTTGACATGTCATAATACGTTTCTAAAACCTGAAAAGTTCTGAATTCTGAAAGATACCCCATTCTGAGCATTTTAGATAAAGAATTGTGTACCTTTAATAAAGTAAAAAATGTTAACAAGATCTTCCATAAACCCTGAAAACTGTATATGAGATGACCATGATCCAATGCCATTAAAAGCTCAGATATGACCTACTAGATATTTTGTTCCATGATGAAGTAGGTCATAGCAAAGAAGATACGAACAGCCGTTCATTTTCAGTGTGGTGCAGTAAGTTCTATTTGCATTAAGAACTCCTAGCTCCTTTGAAAGTCCTTGAGATTTTGAAAATGCTACAGTTGGACATTATCTTATCTGATGCTTATTTACATGAGAATAACTTAGAGAGGCTGGACGAGCACTACTAGATCTTAAGTGCTACAGAGAGGTAAATCATCTATCCTGCTAATAATCAGCAAAACTCAAATTGGACAAGCTCTTCTGATTCCTGTGATATGTTTTGTTGTTTACAGCATACCATTCTGCCTCAAAACCTTGGACAAAAACTTTTTTTTAATGTTTCAGTTTTTAAAGGAAATTTAGCCATTCTTTTAAGTAGACAATATGAGGTAGAGCAAACACTGAGTTCTAAGGTCAAACTAACAACAATGGAGTTCTGTCTACACCACCTAGGATATCCTGACCTTGAATAAGTTATTGAACCTCTCTGAACCAGTTTCTTATCTCCAAAATGGAAGTCATTACAGGAAACTTTATAAAATTTCAGTATATAGGCTGTCTGTGAATAAATGATTCCCACTATCTTTGATTTTCCAAAATAGTAACTCAGGCAAAGCAAGTATAATAAAATTTTATTTTAGATGACAATCTGGTTTTGTTTGTTTTTTTTGCACCAAGTTTTTAGGGCTGGTTAGTCTTTGATAATTTTATATTTATTAAATTGAACTTCAAAGGCTATTAGCAGTTTTGAGAAAAATAATTTTAAATGTATGCCTGCGTGGCTGGATCACTGCACAATTTATTTATAAGTTGAGTTTTAAAAACTGTTTATTTTCTTCAGCTGACTTTCTCATGAGTCAAATTGTCATCATCTCTGTGGTACACAAATGTTTTTAGCACTAAGTATGATTTAGAAGCTGAGAAACTTTTATGTGTGTACATTTTCCATTATATAAGTACATATTCTATATATAAGAGACAGAGAGAGAGAGACAGAAGCAGTGCACCGAAGACAAGCACAAGAAGAGGCGTGGAGAGGGGCGCCTGGGTGGCTTAGTTGGTTAAGCGTCCGACTTCAGCTCAGGTCATGATCTCACAGTTTGTGGGTTCGAGCCCCACATCAGGCTCTGTGCTGATGGCTCAGCCTGTTTCAGATTCTGTGTCTCCCTCTCTCTCTCTACTCCTTCCCCACTCATTCTCTTCTCTCAAGACTGAATAAATGCTAAAAAATTAAAAAAGAAGAAGAAGAAGAAGAAGAAGAAGAGGCGTGGAGAGCCCTGGCAAAGATCAAGGGCACATCCTCAACCACGGGGTGTCAGAGAGACCCTGGAGCAGCCAGTGCCAACATGCTCAGGATCATGGGCTATGCCACCAAGGCCATGAGGTCTGCCCATGACAACATGGACATTGGTAAAGTTGAAGAGTTAACACAGGGTATCTGTGACCAGCAAGAATTTGTAAAGGGAGCTATTTCAAAGTCGGTAGGGCCTGGAGAACAATTGAGTAAGGATGAATTCATGGCGGAATTAGAAGAGCCACGACAGGAGAAGCCAGACCAGGGCTCTCCGGACGTCAGTGGACCTTAAACAGTCCCTCGGCCAAATGTTCCCTCTATAACCTTACCATCAAACCCCACCAAGATAAAGGAAGAGGAGGGGGATGACATGAAGGAATTAAAGAACCGGGCTGGATCCATTTAACTGGTGCAGTGTAGGCGGGACTCTGGTGGCCTGTGCAGCGGGAGGGCGAGGGCACGTGCAGGGCAAGCAGCACACGGCGCCCGCAGGCTCCATCTCTCCTGGATCTCCCTGCAAAGCAGTAGGGCCGCCTCGCCTTCACTGTCTGCATTGCATGGTCTGCCCCCAGCTGGACTGGATGGGGAGTGAGGAGGAGGGAGGGAGGGGGCCCAGTGGGGTGGGTGGTGCCTGCTGTTTAGAATGTTGAGTTTCTGTAAAGTACACTGTATTTGCAAATCCAATCTTGGGCTTCTGGACTATGCCAACTTCGCCGCTGAACCTCAATGGAAAGGGTCAACTGTTTGCAGTTGAAATTTTCTAAGATGTAGCCTCTGTTCTTTTAAGTCAGCTGATTTGTCACACATCTGTTTGTGAGATTTGTATGGTGGTGGCAAAAAAAGTCATTTTTCAAGAACCCATAGGCTTTGGGGCACGTAGGTGGCTCAGTCAGTTAAGTGTCTGACTCTTAGTTTCGGCTCAGATCATGATCTCAGGGTTCATGAGTTTGAGGCCTGCCTCAGGCTCTGTGCAGACAGTGTGGAGCATGCTTGGGATTCTCTCTCTCTCTCTCTCTCTCTCTCTCTCCCTCTCTCTCCCTCTCTCTCTCCCTCCCTCCCTCTCTCTCTTCTGCCTCTACCCTACTTGTGTGCTCTCTTTCTCTGTCTCTCTCTCTCAATAAACAAATAAACTTAAAAAATATTCTTGGGGTGCCTGCGTGGCTCAGTTGGTTAAGGGTCTGACTCTTGGTTTCGGCTCAGGTCATGATCTCACATTTTTGTGGGGTTGAGCCCCACACCGAGCTCTGCACTGGCAGCGTGGAGCCTGCCTGGGATTCTCTCCTTCTCTCTGGACCTCCACAACTCACTGTCTCTCTCAAAATAAATAAATAAAGTTAAAAAAAATTCTAAAATCCATAAGCTTTTCCTCGTCCTTAGATGTAATAATGCATCTGATTTGACTTTCTTGGAAAGCTGTATTTCTGTCCATCACTTCTACTCCCCAAGTCGCTTGGAGTTTGTGACACAGATTTGAAATAGATGGTGTTCTCCTGAGAGCAAGTGAGATTGCAGTGTTAAATTCCAGCTATACGTTTTTCTAATATAGCTCTAAGGTCCTCATTGATAATAACTGATAGATAACTCTTTGGAAACATATACATACATTTATATTCAGATGAAATTATGGTTGGCACTGTATATCTCAATTAATTTCATAAAAAGAGATAATTTGGAGATTAGGTCAAACAATAACTTGAAATACTTATAAAATAAAAAAATTCTAAGAAAGTTAATATATTGTGTATGTCCCAGTATAAAGTGACCATGATGCACAAATATTGACTTGACTACTACTTGCAATGTTGCTTAAACTAGTTTGTTAAAAATAATGTTATTTAGAGATCATCTTATAATATGAGAGACTTAGCAACACTTAATTAAAGTGGCCCTTGTCTTTGTGAAAAAGCTTTAGTAAAAAAAACTCACCTTAGGTATAAATGTGGCATATCACAGAGCAAAGATAGCTATATCATCTTATATATAATAACTATTATACATAATAAGTGATTTATTAATTATAAATTTATCTACTTACTAATAGATTGAAAATGACAATTCACAATTTTCTCCTGTCTTTATCCAGTAGTGGTGTCTATATGAAAACATTTTTAAAACTTCATATCTTAATTAGATTCTGAAGTTCAAAATTTTTAGAAATCTAAGTTGGCTTTTCCATTTATATTAACTTATCAAGATTATTTCCTTTTATTTATCTTCAAAAAAATAAAAAAATAAAATGCCTGTATTATTTATGAAAAAAGATTATTTCCGTTTATTAGGAACAATAATACTTAATACTTTCCATTATAACACTTAATACTTTCCATTACCCCCAACAAACAGTCTTAACTTTAACTTTATTCAGATAAAGACTTTATACTTTTTTTTTTTAATTTTTTTTTTTATGTTTTTTATTTATTTTTAGGAGAGAGAGAGAGACAGCGCGAGCAGGGGAGGGTCAGAGAGAGAGGGAGACACAGACTCTGAAACAGGCTCCCGGCTCTGAGCTGGCAGTCAGCACAGAGCCCGACGCGGGGCACGAACCCACGAACCGCGAGATCATGACCTGAGCCAAAGTCGGACGCTCAACCGACTAAGCCACCCAGGTGCCCCAAAGACTTTATACTTTAAACAATATTCCACCTATCTTTAAAAAAAGTTCCCATTTATCTGTATCATTTATCAAAAAATGTAATTAAAGTTCGCTGGATTTGATTATCCTATTTACATTTGACTGGAAGGGTCATCATATAGATATACTTTGAACTCCCTCCGTATACTTTGAACATTTAGAGGGGAAGGGGTTGGGGAACCTGAATGGCTACCAGGATCAATGGATCACTGGAGGGTCTGGATTTCTGCTTCTGATGAATGATGGGAGAAGTCACGAGAGCCAGACATTATTCATTACTTTTAGAAACAATTATTAGACCCTTACTATGTGCATTGGTTAGCTGTGCTCATGTGAGAATGAGAAGAACCCAAAGTACAAATTATTTTTTACTGTGTTCAGTTATTTTTTTTCATGGAGTATTTGGGTTGACTGTTGACAAAAGTGTTAGTAATGGAAAACAAGAGACACCTAGACATATCTGTTTGATGTCAACTCTATTAATAACCACCACTGCCTCAAGTAACAATGATTGATAAGTGGTTAAATCAGAGAAAACCGATGAATTTGACTACATTTCACTAAAGAGAATCCTAGTGTTTTAAGATTATCAACATAGCTCCCAATAGACTTCACTTTCCAATGTGATTAAGTAAAATAATTCCATTTCACATTTGCCAATCACTATAAAGATTCTATTTGTGCAACTACCTTTCAAAAGATGAGATGACCATATGGCCTGGCTTGCTTGAGACACTTCTGATTTATGCCTATTTTCTCTGGGTAAATATTAATCAGACTATTTTTATTATCATCCTGGTTTGAATGATAAATTATACAGTCTTCTTAAGTATAATTGATACTCACAAAATACTTTAAAAATCTCACCAGGAATAGCACCCTAGTAATATGAAGCATTAGATTTCTCCTATCTTGTCTATTTGCATAAATGCCAAAAGATATATATTTTGTAGATACCCAAATCACATGCATAAAAGGAAAACCTTTCGCACTAATGTTTATGGTTGCATTAGTAACACTAGCCAAAAAATGGAAACAACCCAAATGTTTATCAACAGATGAGTGGATAAACAAAATGCAGTATAAACATACAATAGAGTATTATTCAGCCTTAAAAAGGAAGAAAATTCTGACATATGCTACAAACGCGGATGGACCTTAAAGACATTAGGCTAAGTGAATAAGTTGGACTCAAAAGGAAGCATCATGTGATTCTACTTATATGAGGTACCTGGAATAATCAAATTCAAAAATATAGAAAGTAGAGTAGAGGTTACCAGAGGCTGGAGAAAGAGTGGAATTTGGAGTTACTGGTTAAAAGGCACAGAGTCTTTCAATTTGGGGTAATGGAAAATTTCAGAGATTGATTGTGGATGAACAAAAATGGGAATGAATTTAATGCCACTGACGGATACATGTAAAAGTGTTTAAAATGGTAAATTTTAAGTTAGGTACATTTTACCACAATAGAAAAAAAGAGGTATGTATTAAAAGTAGATGAAGGGGATTAAAAGGTACAAACTTCCAGTTATAAAATACATAAGTCATGGGGACCTAATGTACAACGTGAGGAATACAGTCAGTAATGTTGTAATAACTTTGTATGGTGACAGATGGTAATTAGATCTATCATAGGGATCATTCTGTAATGTGTAAAAAATACTGAATCACTATGATATACATCTGAATCCAATAGAGTATTGTGTGTCAATTTTACTTCATTAGAAAATGAAAAAAAATAAAACAAGTCTTATTAATTAAGACTTGTTTCTCCTTACCCCATTTTGAGGGTAAGGAGAAACATATGGAAGATCAGAAAAAGTACTGCAGAGGGCAAAGATTGGGAGTGTCGGTATAAAATGGAGCTACCACTATCCTTAGCCTGTTTCTGACCTCTCTGTTTCATTCTTTCATTTCATTTCATTCATACCTCCCCAACTCGTATTGCATCTTCTCAGCTCTGTATGATTGTATAGTGGAAGAAGTAATGCAAAGACAGATGATGCACTCAGGAACCAGACTCTCCAGATTCAAATCTCAGATCTAGCACTTCCTGTGTAACTTTGTACAACTTCCTTAACCTCTCTGGGGCTCATTTTTTAAATACATATATGTAAAACAGGTGGATATAAAAACAGCATCTACTTCCGAGAGTATATGTAAAGTGCTTAAAGTAATGCTTGGCATATTGCTACAAATCAAATATCGTGAATTACACCGAGGAACATGATTCCTGTATCATTGGTAATCCAATACTCAGTCTTCATGAAAAATAACAACTCAAGCTCCAAATATTCCAAATAACTCAACTATTAGGTATAAACCTTGATTAACCAATCTTTCTTATTCCTTTTATTATATTTATATAGTCATTGAGAGGAGTATGTCTCTCTTATCCTTCTAAATATATTACAGTGGTTGTACTATTGTACAGTATAAAGGTGTTAGTAGAGTCGGAATGCTTGGTTCTTTAAAAAAAAATTAATGTTTATTTATTTTCGAGAGACTGTGATCGGGACAGGAGCAGAGAGAGAGAGAGACACACAGAATCTGAAGAAGGCTCCAGGCTCTGACCTGTCAGTACAGACCCGGATGTGGGGCTCGAACTCATGAGCCAGGAGACCATAACCTGAGCTGAAGTCAGATGCTTAAACGACTAAGCCACACAGGCACCCCATTAACAGCAAAATACACTTTAAAACATTCTTAAATAAGGTAAACCAACAAGAAGAGAAATAAGTTCAAAAAGGTACTAAAAATATGAAAAATAAGGATGAATATATAAAGTTTATTGTAGTCTAAATAAAATTTTGCTCCATCTACCAAGGAAGAGGATCATATCCATAAATATCCAAAAACAACTTAAACTATATTACCCAATGTAGTAGCCACTGGCCACATTTGGGTATTTAAATTTTAAAAATTAAATTAAATTAAAAATTCTGTTCTTCATTCAGTCACAGAAGCCACATTTTGAGTGCTCAACTGAGAGGTGGCAAGTGGCTCCTGTATCAGGGAGCACAGTTATAAACTGTTCCCTTCATCACAGCAAGTTCTGTTCTACAGAGCTGTTGTAGATGATACACAGCAGACTGATAAAGGGTGACATCTGGAAAAAGGGTGACTAGAGGAAAGAGAGTGTCTCAGGGTATATACTTTATCCACAGAGATGATGTATATACTGAAATACTCAAGATACTGATATGGTAAAAGAACTATAAATACATTCTATTAGGGCTAATTAATAGAAAGGTAAAAACCAAATATATGATTTATATTATTAAAAATTCTATCATTTCAAAGTTAAGAAAAATAATTTTGTATGTAAAGTAAGATAATATAAATGATAATGTAAGTAAAATTATAATAACTATAAATGGATAAAACTTTTTAATAGTGATTCTCTGATGAGATGCTTAAAACATTGATTGAACAATATTATATTACCTATCTGAGACATTAGTGACAAAAAGATACAGAAAGAATTAAAAATAAAGTGAGGAGAGAAGGAAAATTATAAAATAAGAAAATAATATGAACTAATTGTCAACAGTGGTAATTAAAGTAACTGACAAAATGGAATTTAAAACAAAAAGTAAATCAAAAGAAAAAAGGAAGGACAATATATACTGCCAGAAAAATTCACAGGTGAAAAAGTCCTAATATCATAAATATGGACACATTTCTCTGTATTGACGTTAAAACTGCATCAATGATCTCATCTATAGGAAAAATAGATTAATAAACAACTATGATTAAAATTTTAATATAACGTTTTCAGAAACTCATAGGTAAAGAAAATGTTTGAAGCATATATGGAACACAGACAAAAGTCCATGGTGAAATAACTCTCAAAGGACTGATATCATAAATATTATGTTCACTAATCATATGAATTAGAAATCAATAAAAATAACTAAAAATTGAACATATCTATAAACTAAGACTTATGACTAAATAAATGAGCTATAATGGTAATCATATGAGTAAATAGAATCAGTTTAAAGCTAAATGACCAAAAACAAAAAAACTACACATTGACAAATATGGGACACAGCTAACAAGGGACACAGAAAAATTTCAGCTTTAAATGGATTTATCAGAAAACAAAAGGAAAACACATTAGATTAGAAACAAAAAGAGGAAAAGGCAATAAGGCCGAAGAAATAAGAAATAAAATGAAAATGAAAGCAGCAGTCAGTGACAAAATCAAGAAACACTAATAATTCAAAGAAAGGAACAAACCACAACTAATTATTTGAAAAGACTAAAAGTTAGATAAACTTCTGTTAATACTTCTTTTTATATGTAGATAGGACATGATGGGGCACCTGCATGGCTCAGTTGGTTAAGTGTCTGACTCTTGATTTCAGCTCAGGTCATGATCTCATGGTTCCTGAGATCGAGCCCCACATAGGGGCGCTGTACTGACAGCATGGAGCCTGCTTGGGATTCTGTGTCTAACTCTGTCCCTCCTTGCTCATGCAGTCTCTCTCTCTCTCTCTCTCTCTCAATAAACATTAAAAAAAAAAAGAAAAAAGAAATATAGATAGGAGGTGAAAAGATGTAAGTAAACAAATTAAGAAAAGAAATACCTCCAGATATGAATTGAAAATAATATTATCTTCATCCAAATGCCAATAAATACAATAATATTTTTTAAAGAGATACATTTCTAGTAAGATACAAAATGCCAAAACTGGTAACATTGGTACAATGAATAGGACAATGATTATTAAAAAATTAAAATATGAATTAATCATTTCCTTTCCACCAAAAAAGATCCAAGCCTCAGATACCTTTACAAAGAATTCTACCAAACTTTCAAGGGACAATTAATACAAACTGGATAATGAAGGAAAAAAAGAAATTTGTATAGACATTTCTCAAGTGAGAAAGAGAATCCAAATTAAGTAAATTAGCTCCTCTAAATCAACTAATTAACAAAAATAACATTATGCTCAAGTAGGATTTAATTTAGAGATACAAGTATGTTTTAATATCTGAACATGTATCACTTCAGTTCATCAAATTAATGAATTAATGGGGAAAAATATAGGAGTTTCTCAGACAAAGATGTTTGATAAAAAAATTCAATACCAAATAAAAATTCTGAGAAAAGTAAAATTAAAGGGAAATTCCTTAACTTGATAAAAGCAGTGCACCAAAAACCAATGCAAACATAGTAACTTTGATACTTTTTTTTTCAGTTTTATTGAGATACCATTGATATAAAACAGTATGTAAGTTTAGGGTGTACAGCATAGTGACTTGACTTACATATATTTTGAAATGATTACAAAGTTAGTTAACATCCATCATTTCATATAGATATGAAAAAAGAAGAAGAAAAAAAAAACTTTCCTTATGATGGAAACTCTTAAGATTTACTCTCCTAACAATATTCATAAATATACAGTAGTGGTGCATATTTCTTAAAAGAGGAAATGAGACAAAGATGTTTGTTATGAATTTTATTTTATTTATTTTATTTTATTTTTTCTATATAATATTGAAGGTCCTAAAAAATTTAATAAGATAAAATAAAAAGAGGTATAAGGATTAGAAAAGAAAGAGATAAAATAGTCATTTTTGACCAATATATTTATTTATCTACAACGAAAATCCAAAAGAATTACCAGATAAATTCTTAAAAATAATAAGACAGTTCTGGAAAGCTGTCAGATATGACATCAGCTTAAAAAATTCTTCTACCGGAGGAATAACCAAAGAAAAAATAAGATAGTAAGATATTATTCAAACTAGAAGAAAGGCAAAATATCTAGGAGTTACTGCAACTGTAGTATAATGAGTGCGTAAGACATTACAATGAAAATGTTTTCTTTTAAAGCTTATTTATTAACTCTACTAACAAATATAAAAGACCTAAACAAGTAGCAATTTATACTCTGTTCACTGATAGACGAGACAGTAAATACATTAACTCTATTATTAAACACATTTATAATGAAGACTTGAGAGAAGTGACTCAGATTAGACTCAGATAGGAAAACATACCAAGAAGCAGCAATATAAACACAAACAAAATACCACAGCTATAGTAAGTAAAAATAGTAAGGAACTTAATTCTTTCTTTTTAGGTTAGATTATGTGCTACTTAAAAAAAGGAGTAAAAAGCACATCACCTTGCTTCAACCAATGAGACCTTAAACGATAGATTATCTATAACTTAAAGCTGTAGACATGATGACAAAATGTAAAAAGAGAGTAGAAACAGAACAGAAAACAAATAAGCCAATAAACCAAGTATGTTGACTATCACCAGATGAAGCCTTCGAAATGAGGGAGGATTTGGGGCGCTTGGGTGGCTCAGTTGGTTGAGCCTTGGACTTGGGCTCGGGTCAGGATCTCACAGTTCAGGAGTCTAAGCCCCCCGTCGGGCTCTGTGCTGGCAGCTCAGAGCCTGGAGTCGGCTTCAGATCCTGTGTCTCCCCCGACCCTCCCCCCCCCCCACACTCACACTCTGTCTCTCAAAAATGAATAAACATTAAAAAACTTTACAAAAATGGAAGAGGATGTACGGCAGCTTCAGAGGACATGTATCAGCATTGCGGATGATTCTGAGAGCAAAGTTTGCAAAAGCCATGCAAGTTCTGACATAAGTCAGGATGTTTGCAAGAAAGTATTGCACCTTTATTGCCTCAGTTAACAAACTCTTGTAATAGCCACAAAACCGATGTGCCTACTGTGGCAGCCCACGTCCAGATTAACATTTCTGAAACAGTGCCTGTCAAGAGAGTAAAAAATGTCTGAGGGTGAAGATGCCTCATCGCCATCTTTACTGCACGTCTTTACCGCATCTTTACTGTTTCCCGATGAAAAAAGAAAGGAGAGACAGCGCAGCCTTGAGAAAGGCACTGAAGAGCCAGGGGGCAAGCGTGAGCAGGCGTGTGGGTGGAGGGAAAACCAGTGGCAGAAAATGCAAGGAGCCAGAATGAAGATGGGAACGAGAGGAGATGGGAAAGGTCTGTGTGAAGAGCAGAGTTAGACTTTAGCTTAGGACAAGAGGAGGGAACCTTATTTTCTAAGACTGAGCAAAAGTAGCACACTTGTCAATATATTGGCTACACTGATTCCTACCACACCCACTGAAAAGGCTTCCTTGTCGGCTGCGAATTTCCTCTGAATCTCCACCAGCTTTTCACCTCCAGTGAAGGCTGAACAAGGATCCTTTGATGGACATTAATTTCTGAACACGACCAAAGAAGTCATGAAATTCACACACAAAGGGCACCTTTAGTTTGGGTGGGATTCTGTTCTGGTATTTTTTTTTTTTTTTTCCCTCTGGGTCCTTTCAGTGTTCAGTACGGAAGGTAACTCAGAAGACTGACAAATCAATATCCGAGACAATGATGTTTTCTTAATTCAAGAACTGTCCTGACCTTGGACTCGCATAACGGAGTACATAAAACGCACATTTTAGGAAAGGCAGAGGGCATCCAATCCTGGTAACAAAGAGGAAGGTAGAATTCAATGAAACAATGTGGGTCTTGAATTAAATTCAGCATCCATTAAAATCAGCATCCAAATGTAAGCAAAAACGGCTCCCCTCCCACATTAATATCTGCTTCCCAACAGAGTAAGCAAAACAACAAAACAAGAAGAAGCCAGTATTGGAACAACTGTTAATTCAAAGCAGTAAAGTAAAATGCTTCCCCTGTACAAGCACATGCTCACAGCTTAGCAGCGGACAAACCAAAGTGCTTCTCTGTTGACTGCACCTCACGTTTGGCGGCAATCCTTGCTCTATGCAAATGAACAGAGGAAACTATGAAAAGACAACATCTTTGATAACATCTGCCTGCAAATGTTCAGGAACACTCAGCATCTGATTCCATGTGGCTAAGTACAAATGTTAATGAGTCTGCATTAGATTGGATAGAGGATGAAGACTGCCATGTCTGACACCCAGAGTAACCCGAGGGGGGACAATCTGTGCGGGGTAGATTTTTTTTCTCACTCAGGATGAATGCTGAAGTGCAGAGACACTTGAAGGAAATCTACTGGGTACCCGAAATGATGCTGGTATTTCTAATTTGCTTTCTGGCTTCCGGGCTCAAATACCTGCTAAGTTTGATCTTTTTTTTTTTTTTTTTTTCTTTAACATTTATTCACCTTTGAGAGACAGAGAGACAGAGCACAAGCAGGGGAGGGGCAGAGAGAGGGAGACACAGAATCTGAAGCAGCTCCAGGCTCTGAGCTGTCAGCACAGAGCCCGACCCAAGGTGATTCCGGGTCAGGCTATAAGAGACTCACTGATGCACCCAGAAGCCACAGAAAGGGAAATACGAGGCCCACAGCAATTCTAATAGGATGTAAATGTAATGTCACTCCACTTGTAAACACAGCTTGCATTAGGTTTTTAGCACCCTGATTCCCCACACAAAGTATAGAGCAGCTAAAAAAGGAGAGAATTCTTATTATTTCCCTCCAGATGAGGATGAGGCCATGACCTGTGGAAAGGCATACAAGAAAAATGTGAAACTTGCTAAAAGAAGCCCAGAAAAGGGGCTCGAAGGAAGAGTGTGGGGCGAGGGGAAGCACGCAGCGATGCCTGCATTCTCTCTGTCGTGCCCCCGCTCACGGGAGTCACAGGTCTTCAGATCGTGCCCCCTTAGATATTAAAGACCCTTCCAGTTTTGTACATTTATAAACATCCACTGTGGCAATTACTTTTGCCATCATGGGTTTCTAAGTTTACACTTTCTAAGAATTAACTGAGGACTTTAAGAATGCTGTCTTCACCCCTCTCAGTGGCCTCCATAACATCAGAGTTCCAGATTCTTCCTTGCTCAGGAACACAGGAGGACTTACCTTGCAGCATCTATAAGACATTTTAAGTCATTGCTAGAAGTGACAGAAAAGCACTGTCCAGTCATCAATCAACACTTCAGGATGCCTACATTCACAGGTAAATGGAGACGGTGTATAAATAAAACATCTCAATATTCTGCTGTGTATATCTTTGAGTCGGGGAGAGTTTATTTTGCAAAGCACATTTAATTTTTTTTTTTTCTTTAACTAAGAGTGTTACAGCTTTGTTTCTACTCAGGAGAAATTTTATGATGATTCTTTATGGAAAATTCGGATAACTTAGTCATACTTATGCTCTTGTTTCAGCGGTTATTCTGTGCGACATGATAGGTCATTAACGGTCTCATGGTTTTTCGTATGCTTTTAGCCCCTCTATGCCAAAAGAAAGCTACTCTACTTCCGCCCATACTGATAATCTTACAAATTTTACATCCCGTAATAGCAATTTGTAATCAGACATCTCTCCTTTGTAACCCATTTACCTCTACTTTAACCTCGTCAAATGAAAATTAAAATGACTAGGAGAATAATATATTGAAGAATCTAAAATAATCTTTCATTTACTTTGGCACATTTTATTTAGATTACAATGTAATTACGAATTCATTTTAATATGCCGCCCCCTTTTATCTCACACATCAAAATTACTTTTTTCCTCACTGTGGAGGGATCATAATTCCTTAATTCTGTTTGTGCAAAGTCTGTTACGTTTGAGAAACATGAAAAATGCAAACTGCCAGGTCAAATGACATCTGTTCAGTGGCCTATGTCATTGCCATTCACTCTACAACAAGGTACGTTTCTGACTCTACACTGTATGAAAAGCTATTTGACATTTATATCATTGTTATTTTAGGAAACTGATCAGCATGTGGTAACTTCTAATTAAGTGAGCAAAATTAAGATATCTGAGAAAGGAAAGTGCTTCCAATTTCTATACGTTAACATAATTACTTAAATGTGTATTTACCAACTAATAACAAAAAAGATGAGGATTGAAATCTATCAATAGTTAAGTAGAATTTCTACACTCATCAAGCTGCTGTTCACAGCTGTTTTATAACCACTTAATCTGACAAGAAAGAATGTAATGGCTTTATTCTGTCTCATTCAAAATATCCATATTAAATACTATTTACATAAATAAAAGATGTCTGCCCAGTGTGGACCCTTCTCAGACAATACCTTTATGTACAACTCTTAGCTCTGAATTCAACTCCACACAGGAGCAAGAAAAACTTCACCTGTCTGCCTTAATTAGAATATAGTTAGTAAGATTTGGGGTAAAAGATGAATGAAAGGAGACTTTAAAAGAACTCTTTTTGACACTTTATAATCTTCATTTGTTAGTGAGGATGGGGAGATATTGACTCTTCCACATACCCTCTAGTGGACTGTGAGATACATAATGTCTGAAGGGCAATGTGACAATCTGTCCCATTATAGTTTTTAAATGTTCATATACACTGACCCAGTGATTTGCTTTTGGCAATTTATCTTGAAGGGGGTAAAAAAAAAGGCAAGTGAAGAGATTATATCTAAGAATATTTATGTCAGCATATCTTGATGAGATTAAAACATTGGGAATAAAATACAGGATTATTCTATATCTTAAAGAATTAGAGTGTTCATTTAAAGGCATACTGTGTAGAATATTTAATGACTAGGGAGAGGGCTGTCAGTACAATTTTAATGAAAAAGGACGACAAAATAGTTTTTGTAGTATCGTATGAAGTTATGAAAACTTACATTTGCTTAGATGTATATCTTAGAAAAATTCATAAAATGTTGTACATTAAAAATCATTATTTATCACCAGAGAGGGGGTTTTTATATTTTAAATATTTTTAAAATATTTTCTACGTTTCTAATGAACACATATGACTTTGTAATCTTTGATAAAAATCCATATTAATTTCTAATCAGTTTAAGGGGGTGAAAAGAGGTGAACTTCAATCTTTGGGCCACTTATATATACTTATATATGTGGACACAGCTAATTAAAAATTAGCATAGCTATTTTCAGCAACAACTCTTTTTCAATGGACTTTGTAAGAGATTAAAGTTATTCTTTTTTCTTTACACATCTACTTACGTGGGCTAGTTTTATTTTATATATGATCCACTTGCCCAGCAATCCAATTCCCGTGCCCCTCACATTGTAACTCTGTCAGCATGTAGATTTGGTGGGTAAGAGTACACACAGAGGAAGCTGTGTTGGGAGAGATTTTATTGTGTCTACAACCTTTAGTTGTCAGAATCTGTTGTTGCTGTGAATCACCGACTAGTTATTAGGCCCCCAGGAGGAATTGCCTTTAACCATCAAACAGCCTAGCCAGGAGATCCAATAAAGTCTTCACACTTCCCGTAGCCAAAGGCAGGCCACAAACCCCCCCAGCAAACCCTAGGGTAGAATTTCGGAGCCTGGCTTGTCTTACCTCAGCAGCTAGAGGTGTTAGCGAAATTTGTCAATTTATTAGAAATCTCTACTTTACTTTCATTCTTTTTTCCTCTCCTCCCCTCCTCCTCCTCCATCTTTCCATCCACTGTCCAGGGCTCTGTGTCGCCAAGCCCTCTCCTGGCTACCGTCTGCTATTGGGAAGGGGAGCATACCCTGATGTGGAAGACTGATTGATGTATCTCAAAGCTCCTTCAGTGTTAACAGATGTTCTGTGAAAAACTGGGGAAGAGAGAGGTGTTCAGGTCAGCTGGTTTATTTTTTAACCACAGAATTTCTGAGCTCCTTAATGCACATGGGTGTAGTTGATTTTCAAGAGAGGTCTACAGACTGAATGCTTTCCAAGTTTCATCATCATGAAACCCTTTTAATCACAAAACGTCCAGGACTCATGCTTTTCAAAAGACCTTTTTTAAAGTCTTTGCCTAAATGCGGTGGTATTTTCTTTTAGGTACAGCTCGAAGCCTTTGTAGAAAAGGCTTGATTATGATGTAAATTCTTTCATTATCTAGATCAGGTGTAGGAAAAGAGAGCTGGCAGAAAAGAAGTGGCCCTTCCTTAGAACTTTCCTCAAATTATACATCACTGGGTCTTTATCTTAATTCTGGTTCTGATTAAGCAGAATAAGGCTGAAAAATGTGCAGCCACATTTCTAGGTACCTCCAGTGCCGCTGCACTCAGGAATCGTTCCCTGACTGCTTCCACTGGGAGAAAAGCCTTCATCTTCTGATCTCACATCCCACATTTTACCCATCACCGTCTTCCTTGTTTCACTGCTCTCTCTCTCGCTCTCGCTCTCTCTCTCGCTCTCTCTTCTTTTTGTGAAGTCTCAGAGAAAGTCTTTGACCAACCGAGCTTGGTAGCATTCCCGGCATCCTGCAACATGTCTTTCGCATTGTGAAACAAATGATCCTGGATGAAGGATGATTTCTCTGACTTCAAGAGTGGAGCTCTTCTATAACGTCATTACAAATCTCTATCAGAGCATTTATCCCAGGATGTGACTGTGTATTTTATTCATTTCTTTCACCGGATCTTGTCCTATTGACCTTGGTATGCTCAGCATCAAGCTCACACAGGACTAGAAGCTCCATGAAGCCAAAGAGAATATCTGTCTTGCTCGCACATGGATCGCCAGCACTCAGGAAAGATTCTCCCGCTTGGTGAGTGCTCAATAAAAATACGCTGGATGAATGGATTGCAGGCTAGAAACCAAATGCAAGAAAGGCTGACAAGATCTTAAAGGACTGATTCCGTGACTTTGACTTTCACATTCATTAAAGACTTAGTCCCAATAACCACAGAAGGGAGAGACTATAGCTATTTCAGCCAAGGGAATTTTCAACTCCTTTTAGTTCACTTAATTTAATTAATTAAAGTGACTGTCAATGACATTTAAAGTAATAACCCCAAAATGTGGGACTTGGTTAAAGAAAAATCCCCATTATCTTATAAAGAAAAAGCATAAAAGATGTCCAAATTCTCATTTCTGATAGAGCTTTTAAAAATGGATTCATTTGATAGAGGGCTTAAGAAATCACTAGAAAATGCAAATAAAGTCACCCAAATCTGTGAAAGACAGCATTTGCTGTAGCTTTGCCTATTTTTTTTCCTAGTAATTTAAAAGATGGAAACTCAGGATTGTATTTTTATTTTACTAACATCTGTAACTATTTGTCATTTGCATTTTTAAGCCTGTATTTTTTGAAGTAGCAAAATTGAGAGGAAGTTATAGAGATCTCTTGCATGTCCCTTGTCCCCACACGTGCATAGCCTCATCCATTATCAATATACCTTTCCAGAGAGGTACAATGGTGACAAACCCTGTAAGTCACAAAACGTCCAGGACTCATGCTTTTCGAAAGACCGTTTTTAAAATCTTTGCTTAAATCCAGTGCTATTTCCTTATAAGTACAACTTGAAGCCTTTGTAGAAAAAAAAATGACTTGATTATGATGTAAATTCTTCTATTACCTAGATCAGGTGTAGGAACAGAGAGCTGGGGGAAAAGAAGGGGCCCTTCCTTAGAATATTTCTCCAATTATACATCACTGGGTCTTTCTATTGTGAGTTAATGAACTGACTATTTAGAAGAAATAGATGCCTTTGCTCAGTGACGGTACACAAACTTGTGATTTGAAATTTAGCAGGAAATGCTCTCTTATGACACTACATTTTCAGTTGTATTGGACTTTGAATAAAGAAATGCCAGGGTTGTCTGGCTGGCTCAGTTGGTAGAGAGTGAAACTCTTGATCTCATGGTTGTGAGTTCAAGCCTCATATTGGGCCTACAGCTTATTAAAAAGGAAGGAAGGTAGGAAGGAAGGAAGGAAGGAAGGAAGGAAGGAAGGAAGGAAGGAAGGAAGGAAGGAAGGAAGAGAGCGA